>NC_061115.1:186660270-186835020 GCF_002878395.1 Capsicum annuum | reverse complement strand
TCCACTTACACTACATGATGTGTCGTAGAAATATAGCACTTTTGATGCTTAAAATCATGAATTTATGCGTGAACTTAGGATATTTTTTTAGATATGATGCAATTTGGTTTATATTACAAATAAAACAGCTCTACTACAGTGTTTGAAAGAAAAGAGAAGAAAAAGACATAGAAAGGACCAATTCTTATTAGGGTACGAGTCTATTATCAAGTCGTAAGCACTCGATACTACTCGTATGCTGAATCGTATACCCAACGGAACCAAAAGCCAATCTGAAAATCTAAGTATCAGAAAAATACCACTGAAGTATCCAAGTTGTAATCCAGAGAATGAGTTGTACAAAGAAGTAAGCATAACAGAAACTAATCTACCACAAAAGAAAAGAACTCTCAGAAGTATACGAGTCGGAAGTCTGAGTACGACTCATATAGGTTTATATGATATTAATGATATTTTACATGCATATTTTTTCAATGATGCCCAACTAGAACTGATATCCTGAATTATTGGCATATTGAGTTGATTTTTGAGCTCACATATATACATATTGAATGGATTTGATATTTTCATACTAATTTTTTCGTGAACATTATATTCTCATTTTATATATACATATTTATGAGATATCAGTACCATTGAGGAACATTATTTTTTAAAGAAAATGAGACACTTTTTAAAATCTCCTAAATTGGGGGATGTGCCTATTTGGTAAATTGAGACATCAGATTGAGATTTGTGAAAATTTGAGAAAGTATACGGGTTGTGAAAAGCCCATGGCTCCTATTTTGGAAGCATTGAGGCTCTACAGATGTATACATAAAGTCATGGGACGACTCTCAATTATTCAATTCATCATATATTATATTTGCATACCATGTGTTATTCTTATATGTTACTTGATTTTTAATTAGCATCTATTTATATTTTCGTGTATGTCTATCCCTTTTGATATGTCTCTCTCTCTCTCTCTCTCTCTATATATATATATATATATATAAACTGTTTGTGAAGAAGGTGTAAGCTACTACTTAGAAACATTTTCGCTTGCAAGTTACATACACATAGTATTTTCTTTACTTGTAATATTTTCTTCTTAGCTCAATTGGTCTCTAATACCTATCGAGTATAAGTAGATTAAGCTCTTTCAGTGTGGATCCTTGTATGAGTGCAACATACGGTGGTTGAGTTTGTTCTTGATCAATTTGAGATTTTGAGGTGCTGGCGTGCTCTAGGCTTTTAGAGTAAGTTCTAGACCTCATCTTATCTGCTATATTTGTTTATTTTGAGACAGACTCATGTACTGTATCTGATTTGAAAATAGTTTTTAGATGCTATTGTACCTATGATACCAGGTTTTAAGATGGTTATGTATTTTTTTGGATTTCTGCATAGTCTATATTGATGACTTGACTTCATTCTAGAAGTCTCATCTTGTTATATTTTATTACTATTTTTTGAATTTATTTTGATATGATAACTTGAATTACTTATCAAAAATGGGTTGGGATATATGCAATCATTTTCTCAATTTTTGGATTGTCACACAATCGCATTGGTAAATTTTGCACAATTTTGTTTCTGGGATGTTTCCACTAATTTCTAAACTAAGATTAAATAAAGAAACTACACCAATGATAGATAGAAACCAAATTGTATTTGAATGCTCTAAGCCGAACTCACCTAGGAGTGAGTGCTAAATCATCTTGCGCTTGCGTTAATGTACTTGGTGCATATACCACATACTTTACTTGAAAATCATGTGAAATGTCTTAACCTCATACAAAAATATTTTTTTCTTGTATGTAAACACACTTATATTAGAATTGAATTTATTGCTCCACCAATTTCTAACTAAAATATATATATTAGTTAAAATATTGTCTCTTGATTGGCCAACTCAAATTATAAACTTATTTGAAATATATTTTCAAAACATTTTTAATTTGTTATTTGTAATACTATAAAATAAAGTGTTGTGTTATTTTAGAATTTTGAATATGACTTTTTCAAATTTCATAAGAGGTACACCAAATTTTAAAGTGAGGCTAGACAATCCAACCCTTTAATTATGTGGGGTTGAGATAAGGTTTTCTTTTGCCCATTTAGAAATAAGGCTTATAAACACAGCCTCACTTGGCCCCTCAGCCTCATAAGCCCAATTTCTCAGCATTAGAGGTCAATCCATGCACTTTAAAAATAATTATTGACAAATCTATTAATCTATATTTATAATCTATAATATATTAAAAGTGTGAAAACCCTTAGAAAAGTGATTTAAACTTTTTGTCCTTCATTTAAATTCCTTACTTTAGACAAAATTGTCTTTTCATTTTTTTTTAAATTCTTTAATATTAAATATAGACTATAATAATATAAAAAAATAAATGGAACAGGTTTTTTTACTTATACTTAAATTACTTAAATTCCTAAATTTATGATCATATAAGGAGTTTCTGTGCGTGTGACTTTTTTCCAAAAATAAAAGGGTTGGTTAATTTTTTCCCCTAAAAAAGATTTTATTTTTGTTAAGGTATTGTTTTTGAATTGCGATTTTTGTTAAGGTATTACATTTGAATGGCTACGTAATAAACTTTTTCCAAAATAAACAAAGGTTTTTTTTTCTTTGTTTTTGTTAAGGTTTTTTTTTTTTTTTTTTTTTTTTGATCATTGGTTGCTTCTTATTTAATCTAATATATGAGAATTTGAAAGAGATGTTAACTATCAAGTATCGTCCTTTTATATTTATAAATAGCTTATGTTATGAGATTTTCTCTTTGCTGCATTGGATTATTGATCATGAAAAGACTTCATTATTGATTAATTTTGAGATTTATAAGTTTCGAATTTCTTTTTCTATTACATTTTTTTCAATGATCATAACTAACAAATTGCCTTTATATGTTTGTTAGTAGCTTATATGTTGAGTCGCTAACGTAATTTTTTAATTTGATTTTCAGATTTCAATTTTCTTTTTTAATATGTTGGTTTTATTGATTAAGAATAACAAAAGCTTTTTTATATTTGTAAATAACTTTTGTGTTTGAAACTCTCACACAACTTTGTGGTTTCTATCAGTTTAAGATTTTCTTTTCTATTCCATTTGGTACAATGATCATGAATAACAATCTTTCATTGTCGAGTAACATGGAGGTTTCTTGGGGTCAAATTTCTTTTTCTATTAAGTTAATTTTATTGATCAAGAATACTATTTTGCTTTCCAATGGTCACAGATTTTATGGTGAACCGATGAAGAAACAATGTGCTTAATCTATCTTGGCTTTTATTTTTATATTAGAAAATGCATACCTTGTTTGGATAAACTTCCTTGTCTCTAAGTTGTATCATTTTGTTCTCTCATTCGAATTCACCTATTATTTTCATTTTTAATGTTTAAATCTTTATGAATATAACAAATTAATCAACTTGAAATTACGAATATAGCTTCAGAATAAAATTCACTTATGATATATTAATATAAATAATTATAATATTGATTCAGAATACTAGAGTTTACTTATGCAGTCGAGATCCACTTATAACCCACAGGTATTAGCATTCAAGTGTAATACCCGTGCTTTTTTTTAGATTGAAAATCATCTCAAGGATGTTAGAACTTGCTTTGAAATAAGAATTCTTTCTTATAAATGTGGTACTTCCATAATTTTCACTTCCTATCACATGGAAAATTGAATAAGCTTTGCATCGATATATAATTCGCCCAAATTCGACACTTGGACGAAGAGTTAGAGCCTTTTTAGTGAGACAGTGTTTGACCTGAGCTTTTAGCGCGTCGCGGAGATAACTCAAATGACAATTGTTAAATTCCAATATTGCTCCGCAATACTGGCGTGTCACACCAAACTTTCAGGTTGTAGACAAGGTGGCAACGCAATAGCTCCGCGTCGCGCCACCGTACAGTTTCCCATTTGTGAATTTTCAGTGACACCACGTGATAATGCCACGTTAGGCCAAGGGCCCAATTCGGAAAATTTTATTGCAAATTAGATTACGTGTCTACGGTTAAAAAGGTCAATTTGTCCCACCCTATATAAGTTTCCAAACACTAGATTTAGCCATTATTCATCCAAAATATTGATGTTTTTCTCAAATACTCTCAAGAACTCAAGCTAGGGTTTTCATAGAAGGTCTAATTTCAAGAAGGTTTCACCATTAATCTTCACGAAATCATGAACTAAGATATGCATAGTGTTCATTTATGGACTCCTTTAGTCCATGAAATCCAAGAATCCCTTTTCTAAACTCAAGTTATGGATTTTCTATATGTTTTCATCTTTTGGCTGCTCATCTTCATGTTTGGTAAATGTGAAATTAGATTTTACTCCATGATTATTGATAGTTTCTATGTGGGTTTAATTACTATAGCCATAGATTCATGAAACCCTAAGATTTAAACCCTTGAATGATGAAATTAGAATTGAATAATGATGTTGACATGTACCATGCCTGTCATATATTTGATTAAATACCTAGATGAAGGAATATTGTCTAACTAGCATGATATTATGAAAATCTCCATGAATGTACAAGCTTATTCCTATTAGATGTTTGATGAAATGCTTCAATAAACATATTATGGTGATTATCATGTATTCAAGAATATCAAGTCATGTCAGTTTCCTTCCATCGAGTCCTGAGTGTACTTTTACCCGAAATATCAGTTGTGTGCCTAGAGCCATGTCATGTTTTCATGATACTCTCAGTCAAGCTATGAACTCTTAAACTTCAGATAGTCTTATTACTCAAGAAAAATCTCCATGATCTCATGACTCAGTCAGTTGTCAGATATCAATAGTGTACTGTCAGCCACGGAAATTCAGTAACTCAGTCCATGCTCAGTTCAGTTCAATAAATAATGTTCAATATCCATTTAGATGGGAGTAAGAATTAGAACCGAGTAAACCCAAGGATAGAGACTCACCTGTTATACGAGAGTGTGATTCCTAGAAGCAATCCTTGCATTCCAGAACTATGTAGCCAGCATAGGTTGAGATATCGTAGACTGCTATACAAGGGTAGATGAGGTAGCTTAGCCTGTTATGTGAGGCTTCCCACCGTTCTCACTAGAGTTACTTGTTATATGAGGGTTACTTACATGTTGTCCTTACCAGTGGCGCAGTATTGGCACCCTTCTAATCAGGGCATAGATTGGACCCCAGCTCAACTATTATGGCACATTTGGGACATGTCGGTTAGATACTACTTCCCACACTTTCATGTTACAGAATTAGGACTGTCAGATACAGTCTATCAGTCTCAGTAATAGAACTCAGATAGTTCTTTAGATTTCAGGACTATCAGATATAGTCAACTAACTCAAATAGTTCTATCAGATTCAGGACTATCAGATATAGTCACCTATGTTACCAGCATTATTCAAATATAGTCCTTCATGTTATCAGTTATATCAGTTAGTAGTATGTCACGTTATCAGTATACAGAATCAAAAATTGGAAAATCACATTGTCAGTTATAGTTACGTATTTATGCATGTATTTTCATGTTCATGTTAGACAGTCAGTTAGCATTATTCATGCTTATGAACCATTGAATATAGCCTACCTCACATGTATACTCTGTACATATGTACTGGCCCATTCGTCCTATGGTGTTTTTTTTTTATATTATACCATAGGTTCAGAGACACGAGTTTTAGATCAGTAATAGATTCTAGATTCAGCAATCAGAGTAGAAGTGAGTCCTCATCCTTCGAGGATATATTAATTTTCTAGTATCTCATTGGTTAACTTATTAGTTGGAGTTAGTTGGGAACATATCCCATCAACTCCTTATTCAGATTCTTCAAATAGTAGAGGCTTTCAGACTAGATACAGACTATCATGTTTTTGTCTTCAGTTTGTTTTGGGTATTCTATTACCCCACACAGATGTTACGTTATTCAGCTATGTTCATTATCAAACCTTATGGCCTTTCGGTGAATTTTTTCGCATTATTATGTTATCTTATGCATTATACAGGTACAAATATCAGTTATGGGTTAGCTTGTGGTCCTTCGGGGTTATGAGCACCGTGTAGCATTCCTGTTCAGCAAATCAGGTCATTATAAACTTAGTATCAGAGCCTAAGGTTCAATAGAATCCTAGGAATTCTGAAAGCCACATCAAGTAGAGTCTTGTACATGGGTGTGTTGCGCGACACATTTATGAGTAAGAGGCTATGAGATGTTTAAGAACAGTTTCCCTTTTTTAGTATTTATGTCGTGCCAGTGAGCATAATCAAAAGCCAGTCTCTCAGTCTAATCCTCTTTTTCTCTTTATTTCAGAACATGCCTCCTAAGAGAAGAAATCAGTCAGCCCCTCAGCTCGAAGAACCTTCGGGCGATCATATTTCTCATGCAGATTTAGGACCGTATTTACCACTCTTGCTCAATCAGTTGCTGCTCATAATGAATGGCCAACAGTTGTTTCGGCCAACCCAGTGGCCAACTCAGCTGCAATAAGGAGTCGGGACTTCACCAGAATGAATCCTCCAACCTTCCTCGGGTCTAAGGTAGATGAAGACCCTCAGGAATTCTTAAATCATGTTCAGAAAGTGACAGACGCCATGAGGGTGACTACTGTTGAGAGCACTGAGCTAGCTGCATACCAGTTGTAGGATGTGGCTTATGCTTGGTTCAAATAATAGAAGTTTAAAAGATCAGATGATGTAGGTCCTATAGAGTGGGAGGTGTTTGTCACTGCTTTCTTAGACAGATTCTTTCCCCAAAAACTTAGAGAAGCCAAGGTGCTAGAGTTCATCAATCGCAGGTAGGGCAATATGATAGTGAAAGAGTATTCTTTTAAATTTACTTAATTAGCCAGGTATGCCCCTCATGTGGTTGTAGACAGTAGATCCAAGATGAGTAATTTCTCTTCAAGGGTAAATAACAGCATGGTTAATGATTGCACATCTGCCATGCTGAACAGTGACATAACTTTAGCTAGACTTATGGCCCATGCTCAATAGATAGAAGAGCAGAAAATTAAGCAGAGGGAAAAGCAGAATAAAAGAGCGAAGACAGATATTTTAAACTTTGCTCAGCCTAAATAAGAAGGAGGAAACCATTTTTAGTTTCATCCTAAGTAATCAGTTCCAGCTCCCTCTATAGCCAATGCTCCAATTCCTAAGTTCAGAGAGGATAACAAAGATAGAGCGCCAGGCTCTAAGACCCAGGGCAGTGTTATCAGTTCCCTTACCTATCCTCTTTTCCAGATTTACGATAAGCACCATCAGTGTATGTGTGTAGACCAGGTAGTGGCATTTGTTTTGTTGTGGCAAGCCGGGACATAAAATTAGAGACTATCCATAGCCAGGTCCTCTGGGTCAATAGAATCGCTCCTCAGCTTAGTCCGGTCACCCAAATCAGCAAGGTGCCACTTCCAGTGCTACTAGCGGGCAACACCCAAATTGTCTCTATGCTCTTTAGACTCGACAAGATCAGTTACTAGTATGTTATAGATCTTTCATGTGCATGTTTACGCTTTGCTAGATCCAGGAGCTTCCTTGTCTTTTGTTACTCCTTGTATAGCAATTGATTTCGGAATCAATCTTGAATTTTAGCAGAGCCCTTCTTAGTATTTACCCCAGTAGGTAAATCCATCATAGCCTGGTGGGTATACAAGAACTGCTCGGTTATGGTATTTCAGAAAGTCACTTTAGCAGACTTAGTTGAAAGAGAGATGACTAATTTTGATGTCATTCTCAACATAGATTGGCTTCATTCCTGCTATGCCACAGTCAACTGCAGAAACAAAATACTTCAGTTTCAGTTCCCAAATGGACCTGTCCTAGAGTGGAAGGGTAGCGTATCCTCTTTTAGGGTTTAACTTATTTCGTACCTTCGGGCAAGGAAAATGATATCTAAGGGGTGTATTTATCATCTAGTTCATGTTTGAGATTCTAGTTTTGAGGCTCCCAGTCTCGAATCTGTCCCAGTAGTGCATGAATATTTAGAGGTCATTCCCGATGATCTTCCAAGTATTCCTCCCGAAAGGGAAATAGACTTTGGTATTTATCTTCTTTTAGACACTCAGCCTATCTCTATTCCGCCATATAGAATGGCACCAGCAGAACTCAAATAACTGAAAGAACAGTTGAAGGATCTCTTAGATAAGAGATTCATCAAACCCAGCATTTCCCCGTGGGGCGCACTAGTCTTATTCTTGCGTAAGAAAGAAGGTTCACTCAGAATGTGTATAGATTATCATTAACTCAATAAGGTTATGATCAATAACAAGTATCCTCTTCCCAAAATTGATAACTTGTTCGACCAAATTTAGGGTGCCAGTTATTTCTCTAAGATAAACCTCAGATTCGGCTATCATGAGCCCAGAGTTGGAGGATGTGACATCCTAAAGATAGCTTTCTGTACGCGGTATGGTCACATCAAATTGCTAGTCATGTTATTTGGTCTTACCAATGCCCCAACTGCTTTTATGAACTTGACAAACCATGTGTTTAAGCAGTTTTTGGACATGTTCATCATAGTCTTCATAAATGATAGTCTGGTCAATTCCTGCACTGAGCGCGATCATACAGACAATCTCAGAATAGTACTCTAGACTCTCATAAATCATTAGTTATTCACCAAATTCAGTAAGTGCAAATTTTGGCTAAGATCAGTAGCATTCCTTGGCTATATTGTGTCCGATGATGGCATTAGAGTAGATCCTCAAAAGACCAAAGCAGTAAGAAGCTAGCCTCGCCCTGTTTCTCCATCAGATATTAGGAGTTTCTTGGGTTTGGTTGGCTATTATAGATGGTTTATTAAGGGATTTTCTTCTATTGTATCTCCTATGTCCAGATTGACTCAGAAGAAGGTTAAGTTTTAGTGGTCAGATTCATGTGAGAAGAATTTTCAATAATTGAAAACTCGACTCACCTCAGTTTCAGTTCTAGCTCTTCCAGATGGTTCAGACGGTTTTGTATTTTATTGTGATGCATTCAGAGTGGGTTTAGGTTGTGTCCTAATGCAGCATGGTAAGGTCATAGCCTACACCTCTATATAACTTAAACCCTTTAAGAAGAATTATCCCACTCATGATCTTGAATTAGCAGCCATAGTATTTGCCTTAAAAATTTTGAGGCATTATTTATACGGTGTTCATGTAGACATCTTCACAGATCATAAGAGCCTTCAGTACGTCTTTTCTAAAAAAGATCTCAATATTTATCAGAGAAGGTAGTTAGAGCTCATAAAAAATATTGACATGAGTGTCCTCTATCATCCGAGCAAGGCCAACATAGTGGCCTACGCTCTCAGTAGACTATCCATGGGTAGTATTTCTCATGTCGATGGTAGTAAGAAGAAGTTAGTCCAGGAAGTCCACCAACTTTCCAAACTAGGCTTTCTCTTAGTTGACTCTTCAGAGGGCGGTGTGTGTGTTTAGAGTAGTTCAAAATCATCTCTAATTTCTGAGGTAAAAGAAAAGCAAGACAGGGATCCTAGCTTTGTCAACCTAAGAGATTCAGTTCAGAATCATAAAATAAAGGTTTTCTCCCAAAGGGGAGATAGTTTTCTTTGTTGTCAGGGTCGTCTCTGTGTTCCATACATAGATGACTTAAGGCAGCAAATTCTTGCAGAAGCGTATGGTGCACGTTACTTTATTCATCCAGGGGCCACTAAGATGTACCGCGATTTATAAGAAATCTATTGGTGGAGTGGGATGAAAAGGGATATTACATAGTTTGTGGCTAAGTGCTCTATATGTCATCAAGTTAAGATAGAGCATCAGAAGACTAGTGATCCTATGCAGGAGTTCAGTATTCCTACTTGGAAGTGGGAAGTTGTGAACATGGATTTCATGATGGGTTTGCCTTGAACTCATCGTCAGCATGATTCAATCTTGGTCATTATAGATAGAATGGCAAAATTAGCTTTTTCCCTTCTAGTTCATACCTCTTATTCAGCCAAGGATTATGCCAAGCTCTATATTAAAGAGCTGGTTAGATTGCACGGTGTTTTGTTGACTGTTATCTCAGACATAGGTACCTAGTTCACCTCTCATTTTTGGAAAGCATTTTAAAAGGGTCTTGGTACTCAAGTTTATCTCAGTAAAACCTTTCATCCTCAGACAGATGGTCAAGCAGAAAGGACCATTTAGACTTTGGAAGATATTCTAAGGGCGTGTGTAATTGATTTCAAGGGTAGTTGGGAGGACCACTTGCCTTTGATTGAATTTGCATAAAACAATAGCTATCATTGCAGTATTCAGATGGCTCCATTCAAAGCTCTCTATGGTAGGAGATTTAGATCTCCAATCGGTTGGTTTGAAGTTAGTGAGGCCTCGGTCCTAAGTCCTGACTTAGTATTCGACGCCTTAGAGAAAGTTCAGTTGATTAGAGAAAAACTCTGGGATGCTCAAAGCCGACAGAAGTCTTATGCAGATGTTCATAGAAAGGATCTCGAGTTTGAGATTGGTGATCATGTATACCTCAAGATATCTCTCATGAAGGGAGTGAAGAGATTTGACAAGAAGGGAAAGCTTAGTCCTTGATAAGTCGGTCCCTTCAAAAATATCAATCGATTTGGCAAGGTAGCTTATGAGCTCGAATTGCCTTCAGATCTAGCCTCAGTTCATCCAGTCTTTCAGGTCTCTTTGCTCAAGAAGTGTATAGGTGACCCATCAGTCGTAGTCCTTGCTCAGAGCATTGATGTTCAGAATAGCCTCTCTTATGAAGAGATTCCAGTTGAAATCTTAGACTATCAGACTCGTAGATTGAGGAACAATGAAGTCCCTTTGGTGAAAGTTCTTTGGAAAAATCAGTCCATCGAGGGAGCTACTTAGGAAACAGATATGACTCAGGAAAAATCTCCATGATCTCATGACTCAGTCAGTTGTCAGATATCAGTAGTATTCTGTCAGCTACAAAAATTCAGTAACTCAGTCCATGCTTAGTTTAGTTTAGTAAATCATGTTCAGTGTCCATTCAAATGGGAGTAGGATTAGTACCGAGTGAACCCAAGGATGGAGACTCATTTGTTATACGAGGTTATAATTCCTAGAAGCAATCCTTGTATTCCAGAACTATGTAGCCAGCATAGGTTGAGACATCGTAGACTGCTATACGAAGGTAGATGGGGTAACTTAACCTGTTATGTGACGGTTCCTACCGTTCTTACTAGAGTTACTTGTTATATGAGGGTTACTCACATGTTGTCCTTACCACTGACGCGGTATTGATACCCTTCCAATCAGGGCATAAATTGGACCCCAGCTCAGCTATTATAGCATATTTGGGGCATGTCGGTCAGATACTACTTCCCATAATTTTATGTTATAGAATCAAGACTGTCAGATACAGTCAATCAGTCTCAGTAATAAAACTCAGATAGTTCTTTAGATTTTAGGACTGTCAGATACACTCAACTTAGATACAGTACAGAACTCAGATAGTTCCATCAGATTTAGGACTGTCAGATACAATCATCCATGTTATCAGCAATATTTAGGTATAGTCCTTTATGTTATCAGTCATATCAGTTACTAGTATGTCACGTTATTAGTATACAGACTCAAAAATTATGAAATTAAGTTGTCAGTTATAGTTACGTATTTATGCATGTATTCTCATGTTCATGTTAGACAGTCAGTTAGCATTATTCATGCATGTAAACCATTGTATATAGCCTACCTCACATGTATACTTGGTACATATATACTGACGCATTCGCGCTATGGTGCTTACTTTTTATGTTATACCGTAGGTTCAGAGACACGAGTTCCAGATCAGCAACAGATTCCAGATTTAGCAGTCAGAGAAGAAGTGAGTCCTTATCCTTCGAGGACATAATGATTTTGTAGTATCTCATTGATTAGCTTATTAATTGGAGTTAGTTAGGGACATGTCCCATCAACTCCTTATTCAGATTCTTCAGACAGTAGACGCTTTCAGACTAGATGAAGACTAGATACAGGCTATCATGTTTTAGACATCAGTTTCGTTTTGGGTATTCTATTACCCCACACAGAGGTTACGTTATTCAGTTATGTTCATGATCAAACCTTATGCCCTTTCAGTGCATGTTTCCGCATTATTATGTTATCTTATGTAGTATACAGATACAGATGCAGATATAAATCATTGGTTAGCTTGTGGTCTTTCTGGGTCATGAGCACCGCGTAGCGTTCCGATTCAGCTAATCGGGTCGTTATATCTGGTTTGAACCCAGAATCACAACAAATAAGAATACAACTAAATAATAACTTGAGTAATTAGTGACAAATAATTAAGATTATATATACTGATGCAAAAAGCTTTGATTGAAAAAGTTGTAGGCGAGGGGATATCGATCTCGGGTCTCCTATGTATTATTTTTCTAGTAATAAGTATATTCATATATTTAATTACCAATAAAATAATGTGAAGTCTCACTTTTATTGTGTATTGAAGGATGAAGAGAGAGTTAGAACTTAAGAATAATTTGTGACATCTCCTAAGTTTCAATTTAGATATTGCTTTCATGCGTTCGTGAAAACTTTGATAATAGATTGGTAATATTTCACTTTGAAGATTTAGAGAGCAAAGTATATCTTTAAATTTTTGGAAGATCAAAGAAAATGGAGAATAATACATGTATAAAATTGATTTTATTTTTTTAATATATAATTATGTTATTTGACGTGAGATCCATATGCAAAGCACGTACACTAAACTAGTAAAATAAAAAATACAAAGTAACTAAACAAAAAAAATGTGGAAAATTTTTGTAGTACATTTTATTTTAGTTTAACCATTACATTATTACTTTTATCAGTTAAACAACAAAAGAGCAAATTAGGGACTTAAGGTTTATAAAATATTTTTCGCTCCTTCCTCGGTTATCGCCTATTGCCCAACTTTCCTCATCTCTTCGTCCAGATTTCGATGTTTCTTTGAGGTGGTTTCTGTGTTGCAATCAAGAAAAATGGTTGAGTATTATAACAAGGATTACGATTGTGAGTACGATTGATGATAATAATTAGTATCGTATACACCAACAATTAAAGTGAAGACTTATAATAGTTGGTGCTTGACTAGTAATCATGTTATTTTCATTTCTTATATTTCTGGTTACTTTTATTAATTTTAAAGTGCTAATTTGTTTCAACCTGTGGCCCACTTAAGGCTGGAATGCTTGTATTTTAAAGGTCCTTTAGTTAAAAGAATCATTCCGTCCTAACTAGCTTAACTCTCTAGCTCGTTGAGGCAGAGTTGGGTTAGGTTAGGCCAACTCGCTTCGATAGCTCTATTCACGTAGAAAGTTGAAAGACAAAAAAAAAACCGATTATCACATCTGCAAGAAATAAATTTAAACTAGATTGACCTAAATATGTCTAAATGTAATGAAGGTACGAACAAAGACCTTTTAAACAACAGTAGTTATTTAATATATCAAAAATTCCAACTAACAAATTTAAAAAGACAATTGAACCTACAAAAAACACCATTCTAAGACAAATGTATACCACATCTTTTTTCTTATGGCATCAATTTTCTCCCTAGCCTCTTGGTTGAAATTTCGAAATCCAAAAAATTCATCCACAAATAGAACTTTGTGGGCCAAATCTAGTTCCTGCTGAGCAATGAGAAGATCCATCTCGCATTTCTGCCTTTTCTCGAGGGCATCAAGGTACAACTTAACCTTTGCATTTAAGATTTCCTTTTGCAGCTGTAAAAAAATTTCCTATTGTTTGTAAATATATAAATAAAATCAATTCTTAAAAATAAAGACAAAATTAAAAAAATAACCTGTTGGGTTAAAGAGAGGGGGATATTATCAATCGTATTGCTGGAGTCCATATTCACTGTAATTGATATCGGACTGTGGTGTGACAAAACTATATAACTAGGAATGTATTTATAGCAGTTGTGAATGGTTAATTATTTATATTATTACCTATTTGTCTATGGGTGTAACTATATTATTACCAATAAAAAGGACAGCCCGGTGCACTAAACCTATCGCTATGCATAATTTTTGGGGAAGGGCCCCAACACAAGGGTGTATCATATGCAATGTTACCTTTCATTTCTGCCAGAGGCTATTTCCAACGCTTGAACCCGTGACCTCCTGATCACATGGCAGCAACTTTACCAGTTACTCCAAGTCTCCCCTTCTATATTACTACCTATAAAATTGCATAAAAATGTCTATTTCCTATAGTTTTTGAACAGTCAATGATCCACTCATTTTAATCAGTTAAAGTTCAGTCAATTTGCCTATTTGATAATCTTACATGTAAAATAATATATATATATATATATATATATATATATAATGAGTCAGTTACCATTCTTATGAGGGCCTTATTTATGATATTATTAAAAAAGTTACTTGCACTTTCACAACAACAACAAACCCAGTATATTCCCTCCTAGTGGGGTCTAGGGAGGGTAAAATATATGCAGTGCATACCACTACCTCTAAAGAAGTAGAGAGGCTGTTTCCGATAGATCCCCGGCTCAAGACACAGGACAATTTACAAAAATATTCAAAGCATGAAACATGATAAAACTAACATAGATACAACATCCACAAAAGTAATGTACATTACCAAACAAAAGACACCAAAACCCTCCTAACTACGGACTACTACTCGTTCACCCACCTTATCTCTCTGTCCTAGTGATTTTCCTCCAAATCTTCCTATCCAGGGTCATGTCCTCAGTGAGACGTAACTGCTCTATGTCACGTCTAATCACTTCTCTCTAGTATTTCTTCGGTCTGCCCCTACCCCACTTGAAACTATCTAACACTAGTCTCTTACACCTACGAACTGGGGCATCCGTGCCCCTCCTCATCACATGACCAAACTATCTCGACTTCACTTTCCATATTTTTCCTCCACCGACACCACTCCCACCTTCTCCAGAATAATTTCATTCCTAACCCTGTCAGCCCTTGTAAGACCACACATCCATGACACATCCTCATTTCCACCATCTTCAACTTTTGGATATGGAAAGTCTTAACTAGCCAACACTCTGCTTTGTACAACATAGCCGGCCGGAATACAACTCTATAGAATTTTCCTTTAAGCTTGGAAGGCACCTTCTTATCGCATCAAATCCTTGAAATGATCCTCTATTTCATCCAACCTGCTCCAATACGGTGCGAGACATTCTCATCTATCTCTTTATTACCCTGGATAGTAGACCTAAGATACTTAAAACTATCTCTCTTGCAAACTGCCTGAGAGTCCAACATTACCACCACCCCCTCCTCTTGTCTCGAGTCACTAAACTTGCACTCTAAATATTCTGTCTTGGTCATACTCAATCTGAAACCTTTAGACTCCAGAGTTTGTCTCCAAACCTCCAGCTTATCATTAACACATATTTGTGACTCATTAATCAAATCTACATCATCTGCAAAAAGCATACACCAAGTCACCTCGCTTTGTAAACTCTGCATCAACACATCCATCACCACGGCAAATATGAACGGACTAAGAGCTAATCCCTGATGCAACCCTGTCAAGATTGGAAAGTGCTCAGAATCTCTACCCACCGTCCTTACTCGAGTATTCGCCCCCTCATACATATTCTTAATCGCTCTAATGTGCGCCACAGGAACCCCCTTGGCCTCCAAGCATCTCCAAAGAACCTTCCTAGGGACCTTGTCATACATCTTTTCTAAGTCAATAAACACCATGTGAAAATCTCTTTTCCTCTCTCTATACTGCTCTACCAGTCTCCACACAAGGTGAATTTCCTTAGTCTTCAAGTGACCAGGCATAAATCCAAATTGATTCTCCAAAATAGACACAATATTTCTCAACCACCACTCCATCACCCTCTTCCAAATCTTCATCGTTTGACTCAACAAATTAATACCCCGATAGTTCTTGTAACTCTGAATGTGACCCTTATTCTTATATAGATGAATTATTGTGATCCATCTCCATGCCTCAGGCATCTTCGCAAACTTGAAAATGTTATTAAACAGGTTGGTCAGCCACCTTAACCCATCCACTCTATAAAACGTTCAAAAATCCACTGGAATGCCCCTTCGTATCTTACGAATAGCCTCACTGACCTCCTATACTTTAAAACACCAACAATAGTCGAAATTGCGATACTCCTCAGTATGCTCCAACTCCCCTAGCACAACACCTCTGTCCCCCTCGTCATTCAAGAGCTTATAAAAATATGACGACCATATTTTCTTAATGAGGGCGTACTCCTCCAATACTCTGACATCTTCCCCCTTAATGCACTTTACTTGATCCAGATCCCGACCATCCGCTCCATAGACTTGGAAAGCCTAAACAACCTTTTTTCCCCGCCTTTCTCCTCTAACCTCATATACAAAATCTCAAAAGCTGTTGTCTTAGCACTTTACTTTCACTTTCCTTATAAGTAATTTGATAAAATAAGTATTTGGATAATGAAAACAATAACAAATTTATAGTGTAGAATATGAAAAATGATAACTTCTTGATTTTATGAATTTTATTATGAAATTCTTTTATTTAACACTTTAAGAGAATAGCTTTATGTAATACACACCACTTGAAGGCTCAATCTCCCGTAATTATACAAGGCATAATTAAAGAGAATGACTATTTAGTCATTTTTATCAACCAAAATTGACCCAATTTTCATTTATTACTCTATTTGGTCATTCGACGATCTTATCTTCAATAGACAACATTTTTTGCTCTTTTTCCTATTGACCTACAAATAGATGTGAAAATTATTGGTAACGGGTAACAAAGCTTCATTTGTACAAATAGGTTATACAATATATGGGTAAATATTTATACTATCAATTATAATATGGTATGCCTACTCTTGCGTATTTATCACCCAAGTACAAACAGAACACCCTTTTGAAACCCATAAGATTTTAGTTTTTCTATTGAAGAATTTCGAAGCTCTAATTTTAAAATTCAATCTATTGCAATGTCATTATCCAAATTATTGGATTGTGAGGATACCTATTATAATCCACCTAGTTAGAAAAATCCTTTACCACCCTTTGAACTTGAGCTGATGAAGTCTTAAGATGAGAAACAAAATACCAAATTCTTATTATAACTGATTTTTGCAAGTTTAAAATACAAGCTACGAAAAATTTAAACTACCTAAAGACCTAGTCTAAAAAGGCACAAGAACTTCTAAGTAGATAAGACAGAACACAACTTCCATCATGAATGAGAAGAGAATAATTTGTTAGAGATCACTATCCACCTCCACTATAAAACTTAAATTGATCCTGCAACTAGACTAGACCCAAAAAAAAAGTATAGAAAGAGTAGTATCACTACAAACAATATGTACTGGTTAGATTAAGTAATCACAATATAGAAATCACAAATAAAAAGCATGACAACTTATATAAAACTTTAATTTGTACACCTTCATCCACTTATGCTTCCTCATGTGTCATGGAAACATAGCACTTTCAATGCTTAAAACCATGAATTTATGTGTGAACTTTGGATATTTTGCTAGATTCGATGCAATTTGGTATATATTACTAGTAAAATAGTTCTACTACAATGTTTGAAATAAATGAGAAGAAAAAGACATAGAAAGGACCAATTCTGATCAAGGTACGAGTCGGTTATCAAGTCGAAAGCACTCGATACTACTCGTATGCTAAATCATATATACAATAGGACCAAAAGCCAATCTGAAAAACTAAGTATGGGAAAAATACAACTCAATTATCCAAGTCGTAATCTAGGGAATGAGTCGTACAGAGAATTCATAAGCATAACAGAGCCTAATCTACCACCAAAGAATAGAACTCTTAGAAGTATACAAGTCGGAAGTCTGGGTACAACTCATACAGGGAAGTCGTACATAAACCACCATTCAAAGCTTGGAAAGACAAAAGTCTCAGGTGCATTGGGGTGAATGAGATGAGTCATATACTCAAGTATGACTCGTAAGTAGAAGTCATATGCTGAACAAAAAGTTGAAACCTTGGGTGATCAGACACTGGAATAGATATGAGAAGGTAGGGTATGACTTGTATGATGTCAATACAAGTGAAGACCGAGTCATACCGACAGCCGACATAACTTTACCCCTCCTATTTTTATTAGATTTTTATGTTATTTTAAGATACAATAATTACCTTAGGATTTATCTTTTATTAGGTTACACATTCTTATCATAGGATACACATTTTTACAATACTTTTACAATTATTCTTGAGATTTTGGGTTTTTATTCAATTCAAGACTTTGGAGTTTATTCATCTTATTCTTGTGCAATTAATTGTATGTTCTCTTCATTGATAATAATGGTTTCTTGCACAAACATGAATGGCTAATCTCCTTGATGAGGGTTGTGGGAAACCTGCGGATTAGCTATGTAGAGAAAGCGTGATACTCATTTGATCTAGGGTTTATGAATGTATATTAATATTATTTTCAATAATTAATCTCAACTATATGGAATAGCTTCAGATATCCTGTATTTGCATCCATCCCTAATAAGGAGTTTGTTATTGGGAAAGAAGTTAAGACAGTGATTTGGGATCCCTCTCCCTCCACCTCTTAGTCCTCACATCCCATCTAATCACTTGAACCTAATAAGTGAAAGAGAACTAAAGTTGTAGCAAAGAGCAATAATGCGACGCCCTGAGACCTAATAAGTAAAGGGTGAGATTTATCTTCTCGCCTAATAAGTGGCTGATAATGCCTTTCTTGTAGACTTTATATGCAAAATAACAGAATAGTTGGGTTGATTATGATATGTTTAAGGAGATAAGAAGTCATGGGGAACACAAGTCTAGTTTTCGTCTCCTATTGTCTACAACTAAAAAGCACTCAAGTTTCGGTTACTACTTACGATTGAAACTAAACTCCCCTCATTTATATTATTGTACTACTCGTGGGTTACATCAAGTAAAGCAACAGTTCATATTTTTCCTGTGGAATAGACCACTACCTAGATGGGTTATTATATTTGCAATCGACCGCAGTATACTTCTATTTGAATTGTAGGTTTGAGCGACATTAAATTTTGGCATTGTTGCTCGGGAAGAAAGTTTGAGTAGTGAATTGAATTGGTAAAGTTTGTGAGTTTTTATTTTCTTTTCTTGATTTGGCATACATCGGTGTATTCCAAGTACTAGGAGTATAGGCACCCTTACTCCCATTCAATCCAGAGCTAGAGAGAATTCTTCAAACAACGAGGAGGATGTCAGGACATGTAATTCCCTTGATTCTTATGCTAGAATTCTAACCATCCTTTCTACACTTCTAAGCTCTAATCCAAGTTATTCTCATGTTAATACATGTTTCATGATCATTATCCTATTCTATGGAGTAGTTTAGAGGTGAAAAATATTCATAGCAATGACCTAGAACAAAGTTGAGCTAAGATCAATTGATTTGTCCAAAGTTTGACATTCGATTCTATAAGGGTCAACTTCAAACGTGTATAAATCTTAATATATATGTAATTTTTTATTTAAATACCTATCAAATTGTAGATAATTGAATTAGCTTTCCAATGATACCAATTTTGCCTTAATCCAATACCTGAGCGAAAAGCTATGACCATTTTTTTGAGAGGTGGTAAGGGTGTACAATTAGGAGTGCGAGGCGCACTGACAAGTCTGTCATAAGGTGTACGACGCACACCTTAAGGTCTGCCATGGTTTGTGTACCTCATACCTCATTTCCAAGTGCCAAAAATCACCCCTATATATGTCTATAACACGGGATTTAACCCCAATTATCTAAAATCCTTTCACTTTCATCAAAAATAGGTCAAGAACACTCTTAAGGATTTAAACCTAAAGATCAAGATATCTCAAGATTTAACCATAATTGTTCAATAATTCCTTAAGATTTGAATTCTCCATTTCAAGGTCTACAAGAAACACCTATTATTTTCATGAATAGAGTCACAAGGTTAATAGTTCATCCAAAGTTTCAACTTCAAGGTATGTGGGGTTTTCAACAAGGACACCCTTTCGTTCTTGTGCCCAAAAATGTTTTTCTTTTACAAAGTTATGGATTTTGTATGTTTTATTATAAATTTGAAGCATGACTTTACATCCTATATTGATTCTCCTGAGATTATGATATTTTTGCTATTTTAGAAGTGGAATTATATGAGAACAATGATATTTTGTACTTAAAGCTGAAATTTCCGGATTTTGAAGAAATTTATATGCGTTTATGATGTAAAGCTTGAATCTTGATAAGTTTTAATGTGATATTGAGACATGGGTTTTGAACTCTATTTGAGATTGTTCTTTTTTAGAAAACATGTGTTATAAACACCTTGAATTTGAATGATTTGAAAAGATAAAGAAGCTTTGATCTTTCGATCGTAAAAAGGGGTTGATTTTGAACCCGAGATGAGAAAAGAAATCCACTTTTATTGATTCATTATGAAAGGAATAGCATGATAGCTCACGTTGTGAATTGTTTAATTATTTTATGGTGGATTTTCTTTTGAAAAGATTTGAGCTAAGTCTGGGAGTAGTCTTTAGCACCAAGTGGGAGGTATAGCAAGTTTGGTACTTCCGTAGAACTACGTTCCCCCGTAAGAGATGGAATTGAGGCTGATTTTCATAGTGATCACTAGTGTTTGGATTGATAATTTAAGCTCCTACTCTAATGGCAAGGAATAGGGCGACTCTCCTTGACCTAGGTAGAACGTTGGACTCCATGTAGCTCACATGGTTTATGTCAGTTATCAGAGACTCCTAATGTGTATGTGTACCATTATATCTAAGAGGAATATATTGTTTTGAAGAATTGGTTATGAGAAAGTTATTATTTTTCGAAAGATTGAAATACTATTTTCTAAAGAAAATTGTTATGAGATTTGATTTCTTTGATGGTTTGAAAACCTAGATGAAAGTGAATTGAGAACTTACTATGATGACTCACGTGTTTTATTTTATATATCTTACTATTTTATGATTATGATGTTTTTATTCGAGCTACATGAGTCACTTGTTATAGCATGCATGTTTTCTAAGAATACTTATGATATTTGATTTTTAAAACTGGTACACACCCCATATACTCGGCACTTTTCCATGGTACTAACCCACATATTTGTATGTGGGCTACATCTTCTCATAATATAGGTACAAGATGTAGCACACATACTATATATAGTCATTTTGCAGCTCCAGTCAGCAGGTGATGAGTCCTTTAGATTCAAGGGCTTGAGTTAGTTAACAGTTTGAGAAATATTGTATTTGCTTTATTCAGTTGTATTGAGTGGGATATTTTGGAGTGATGACCCAGCTACCTATAGTTAGTACTAGTAGTGGCTTTATAGACAGTCAATATAAGTTGATGTATTCAGTTTTAGTTTTCGTTGTAAAAGCAGAGTTGTAATCTTGTAAATTCAATTTTGTATCTATCATATTTAGAAAAGAGTTATTTTCCGCAATTTTGTATAGATTTATACTTTTATTTAGTTGCTTATGAGTTATGCCAGTAGAAGGGTTAGCTTGGGATCATTTGTGTCCCTAAGCACGGTGTGACATCTCGGGACCCTATTTTGGGATGTTACAAAATTGGTATCAGAGCACAGAGTTCAAGTGTCCTAGGTTGTCTATGAACCCTTGTATAGTAGAGTCTTGCAGAATGATACAAAGACATCTGTACTTTTCTTTGAGAGGCTATAGGGCATTTAGGAAATGTTTCCCTTCTTTTGAATCTAAGATCGTGCTATAAAAAGGTTCTCCAAGAAACTTATATAAATTCTCATCTTACTCTATTCTGGCCAACTCTGCCTCATTTTCAAAGTATCAGAAACAGTTAAGCTTAAGTCTCCATAGATAGTTATGGGATTGTAAGAAAGCTTGAAAGTATCCCATCAGTGCTTTTTAGTTTCAAAGATTGAATTTCTTTATCATGTTTGTAAAAATCATGCACTAAACCCAAGTCATATATGTTTTCAGATTCCTCTCCAGAATCCATAATGTAAATTATACATCCCTATCTATGTATTATTCTTGAGATAGCACGACCAACAAGTTCCAGTTCCTCCCCAGATAATACTCTTATATTTGCTAGCAGAAGTTTCAGAAGTTATACAAAGAAACTTGAGAGGACCTTCTAATGTGTTATAAGTCCCTCAAATTTAAAGTTATACCCTCGTTCCTACGAGTTATTCAATTAAGACAGACTAAGGTGTATTCTTAGATCATTGAATGTTGTGTGTCAAGTTTCTATCTCTAGTATTATGTAATTTTGTTATCATTGTGTTTGTGAAAAATCAAAATCTACTAAAGCCGTGTGAGGCCTATTTCGATTCACTAGCAACTTGTTATTTATCTTGTTGTTCTTGTGTTGGCTGAAAGTTTGGGTTTAGAGGTGTAGTAACAAGAAAGGTGGTAAGGGTAATTTATTGAGTGTATGTATAGCCCAATCTTCTTTTTGCATATGATCGAGTTATTAATAAAGTGATATATTCTTGTTTGTTAGTTATGGTGGATTGTTATTTGCTTGAGGTAAGAAAAGAGTTATTGATGGAATTTTTTGATAGAAGTACTTAGTGGTTGAGTATTGTTAATTTAGGATTTTCTGAGAATTCAAGAGCAAGTTTAGTTGAAATTTATAGAGCTATGAAATTAATTTAGGCGTGAAGATGGGTAAATAGTAATGATGGGAAAAAGGAGGATGTGTTAACGGATTAAGAATAAGATAGGCCATATGATTATAATCGATTGTCATTGTGTACAAGTCTTCCTTAATGTTGTGTTCTGTAGTTTTGAAGGGAGAATTATGTGTGAGATTGGATGTAAATAATGTTAGCTCTAGACATTAAGTTTGAACAGTTAATGATTCAGTTGTTGATGCTAGTGATATGGAGGTGATCTAGTAGGCCTGAACAGTGTATGCACGAGTGTAAGATCATGTGTTTGTAATTAAGTATAATGTAGAGGTGTGCCCAAGGTGCTATGGAGCTGCATTATTTTTCGAAGATTATTGCATATTGTGTGGTTAGTAGTAACGTTAAGTTACTTGGTGGAGAAAGGCTAGTTAGATAATTTATGATGTTCTTGAAAGCTAAGTTAAGGAGTTATGATTAAAGATGTTGAGCCTTTTAAGTATGATTTATTCTCATGTTTTGGGGAAAATATAAGTATAGAAGTATGATCTTGGTAGGCTATGATTATGTTATTAGAGATGTAGGTATGGTTGCAAATGAGAGTGTAAGTCTTTGATGATGATTATTGAATCTAGAAAGTTAAGGATGACATATGGATGGGTTGTTCAAGAATGAAGTCGGTAAGTTCAAAATTAGTTTACTCTTATGAGTTTAGAATTTATGTATAGATATTAGAAAGATGAAATTATGGCTTAATCTTGAGGATATAGAGTAAACCAACATGCTTAGAATACTAGCTTTGACCTAAGGGGGAGATGGTTTGTGAAGAACCAAACTAAGTTTTGAGAATTAAATTGTGATACATGTCAATAATGAGTTATGATGAGATAGTGATCCCTTCTTACTCTATAGTATTCCTTGGATTTCAGTCATTACAACACCAAATCCATCACTTGCGTGATAAATCCATGCCACAAGCCTATGCTTATACCCATCATGCATGCTCAATCCCATTCTCAGCTTCTACCAAGTATGTAATAGCTTCACTCTGTGATACGAGTTATCTCTCATGAATCTATGAACTCCAGTCTTATGTTGAATAGCTCATGATAAGTTGAGCTTATGTTTTAGAGTATGACCAGTTTTTTAAACTCATGATACTAGTAAAGTATGCATTATATCATGCATGTCCTCATCTTAGATCTCCTTGATGAATCCATGCCTTTGATATTTTATTCCTCAGGCCTAAGAGAAGTTTTAATGTTATGTATTGTAGTTTTCGTGCTTCAGGTTCTTATGTGTTAGCCCTTCGGTGACCTCTTCCTATGTTAAGATAGTGGCGATGATAGTGGATAAGCCATGGTTTAGATGTCAGAGAGTTTATGAACCTCATTAAGAAAGATTATTTATACTTTTCTCTCTAAGGCTAAAGTGTGAAGTAAGATTGAGGCGAAGTCTTTGATATATGTTAAGGTTAGTTAGAAATTGTGTGTATGTTTTTAAGAATAGTACAAGAAAATTGTCGTTGATAAAGGTTTAGAAAATATGCGAAGTATGCCCTTATTGATATTTGCCTTAAAGTTATATGTGATTTTTAATGATAGGCTTGAATGTCATGTTGTGTGTAAGATGATGAATGCAATATGCGCTAGTGAATCCATATCAAGAGTTTTGAATTAGTCATTGAAGTGGTAAGGCATGTTATGCTTAGGATCTGAACTCTAAAAAGATATAGAATATTGAACCTTGTGGTTTAGACTAGTACTGTGGTTTGGCATGTTGTATCTTGTGATTTAGAGTTAGGCTTGATCATGGTTAGAGAACTTAGTTTAGTTTAGACCTTAGTAGAAAGATTTCGTAGTGCCAATATGATAATTATAAGTTGAATCAAATAAGTATGCTATTTAAGGGGAATAGTATAGTTGAGAGAGCATTTGAGAAGTGATGCTAAGCTTGAAAGTAAGAAGTTGTGTTGCCTGCGGCCTAGCAATCCTATCCTAGTTTATGAGTTATATAATTATATTCCATGCTATAGAGTTATATCAATGTTGTAATTCCTTAGTCAAATGTCTTGTTCAGAGCATGCCTAAAGTTCTTTGCTCCCTAATGTCAATAGAATTTCATAGAAAAGTGCTGAAGAAATACTCTATTTGAGTATGGGCAGTTATTATGATCCAGTCCATAAAGCCTACAATCTAGTTTAGCAAGCAAGGAGATAAGCTCCTATAGATTCCTAATTTTCCAGCTAGTCTCACTATCCGCAGTCTTATACGTATATGCATTCCAAGAGGTAATGTGTTTGCGTCCAAGTAAATTATAAATTCAGCTCAGCTCATGCATCAATTTTAGTTTCAAATATTAAGTCATGATTCAGTTCGTAAGTATCATGTGAAAGTATCACAGTCTCTTCCTAGTATTTTCAACAAATTATTATCATTCGGGGATAAACGATTCCAAGAGGGGGATGTTGTAATACCCCGAGTTTTCATGTCATAAACATATTATTTTTTTCTCATGATATCAGATCCAGCGCAAAGTAATGGTTACTCATAAGTTGACACTCTTGTTTCTATCTTAGCCATATAGTTATTTTCATGAGAATTCATGCCCTTGCAGATCAGTTCAGTAGGTCATTATTCTTGAGATGCAGTGAATCAGTTTCTATCAGTTGCACATGATATCTTAAAGGCAAAGATTCCTCTTTGCTTCATGTTAATTACCCATATTCGAGGACGAATGTTCCCAAGGTGGAGATAATGTAATACCCCGTATTCTCGTGCTACAATTCTAGCCGTCCTTCTTACGCGTCTAAGCTCTTATAAAAGTTATTCTCATCTGAATACATGTTTCATGATTATTTTCCTAGTCTATGGAGTAGTTTAGAGGTGAAAAATGTTCATAGCAATGACCTAGAACAAAGTTGAGCTAAGATCAATTGATTCATCAAAAGTTTGACATTCGATTCTACAAGGGTCAATTTAAAATGTGTATAACTCTTAATATACATGGAATTTTTCATCCCAAGACCTACCAAATTGTAGATAATTGAATTATCTTTCCAATGAAACCAATTTCTCCTTATTCCAATACCCGAGCAAAAAGTTATGCCCATTTCGTGAGAGGTAGTAAGGGTGTGCGATTGGGAGTGCGAGGCACACTTACAAGTCTGCCATAAGGTGTGCGACGCACACTGTGTGACACACTCCTTAAGTTTTTCCATGGGTTGTGCGCTGCATACCTCACTTCCAAGTGCCAAAAATTACCCCTATATATGTCAATAACACGAGATTTAACCCCAATTATCCAAAATCCTTTGACTTTCATCAAAAATTGGTCAAGAACACTCTTAAGGGTTTCAACCTAAAGATCAAGATATCTCAAGATTTAATCATATTTGTTAAATAATGCTTTAAGATTTGAATTCCCCATTCCGAGGGCTACAAGAAGCACCTATTATTTTAACGAATAGAGTCCCAAGGTTAATAGTTCATCCAAAGCTTCAAATTCAAGTTATGTCGGGTTTTCAATAAGGACACCCTTTCGTTTTTGTGCCCAAAAGTATTTTTCTTTTACGAAGTTATAGATTTTATATGTTTTATTATGAATTTAAAGCATGAATTTACATACTATAGTTATTCTCATGAGATTATGATATTTTTGATATTTTAGAAGTGGAATTATATGAGAACAATGATATTTTGTGCTTAAAGTGGAAATTTCCAGATTTTGAAGAAATTTATATGTGTTTATGATGTCAAGCTTGAATCTTGATAAGTTTTAATGTGATATTGAGACATGGGTTTTGAACTCTATTTGAGATTGTTCTTTTTTAGAAAACATGTGTTATAAACACCTTGAATTTGAATGATTTGAAAAGATAAAGAAGCTTTGACCTTTTGGTCGTAAAAAAGGGTTGATTTTGAACCCGAGATGAGAAAAGAAATCAACTTTTATTGATTCATTATGAAAGGGCTAGCATGATGGTTCCCGTTGTGAATTGTTGAACTGTTTTATGGTGGATTTTCTTTTGAAAAGATCTGAGCTAAGTCCGGGAGTAGTCTTTAGCACCAAGTGGGAGGTATAGCGGGTTTGGTACTTCCCTAGAACTACGTGACCCCGTAGGAGATGGAATTGAGGCTGATTTTCATAGTGATCATTAGTGTTTGGATTGATAATTTAAGGTCCTACTCTAATGGAAAAGAATAGGGCGACTCTCCTTAACATGGGTAGAACGTTGGACTGTTATTTTTTTTCGAAAGATTGAAATACTATATTCTAAAGAGAATTGTTATGAGATTTGATTTCTTTGATGGTTTGAAAAATGAGATGAAAGTGAATTGAGAACTTACTATGATGACTCACGTGTTTTATTTGATATATCTTACTCTTTTATGATTATGATGTTTTTATTCGAGCTACGTGAGTCACTTGTTATAGCATGCATGTTTTCTATGAATACTTATGATATTTGATTTCTGAAACTTGGACACACACCCATATACTCGGTACATTTTCATGGTACTGACCCACATATTCGTATGTGGGCTACATCTTCTCATAATGTAGGTACAAGTTGTGGCACACATATCATATGCAGTCATTTTGCAGCTCCAGTCAGCAGGTGATGAGTCCTTTTGATTCAAGGGATTGAGTTAGTTATACAATTCAAGAAATATTGTATTTGCTTTATTCAATCGTATTGAGTGGGATAGTCGGGAGTCAGGACCCAGCTACCTATAGTTAGTACTAGTAGAGGCTTCATAGACAGTCAGTAGAAGTTGATGTATTCAGTTTTAGTTTTCGCTGAAAAAGTAGAGTTGTAATCTTGTAAATTCAGTTTTGTATCTATCATATTCAGAAAAAGAGTTATTTTCTCAAATTTGTATAGATTTATACTTTTATTCAGTTGTTTATGAGTTATGCTAGTAGAAGGTTTAGATTGGGGTCACTTGTGTCCGTAAGCACCGTGTGACATCTCGAGACTCGATTTTGGGGTGTTAGAGGACAAGTTCATAATGGGGTTCAAAATCCCCTACTTGTTGACCCAAATATGGTAATCCCACGTGATCCACTAGATACACAGAATGTTATAGATATATAGATGCAATACCTATTAGAGAGAGAAATAAGAAAATCTGAAGAGGCTAGACTTGCTGCGGAGGCTAAGTTAGCTTAGCAAAGTAGACTAATCAAGCTGAGACAAGAATATGATTGTCGAGTTTGGAGAGCCAGAGCTCTATTGATTCTAGCATATCAATACTTAGATATATGAAAAGTATAAAGAGATACAGGTTTTATTGAACCTAATGAGTGTAACGCCCCAAAAAACGGGTCCCGGAATGTCACACGGTGCTTGAGGCTACGAGTAGCCCTAAGGTAACCCTTTTAGCTATTTTCATTCAGTTCAACACAAATCAATGGGGTTTCCATAAATAACCCTCAAATATCAACAGAGTAATCATCGTCTAAGAATAAAAGAATTTCAGAAAGATAACAGAATACGACTTATTAGTCAACTCCAAACATCTATAATAGTCTGACAAACCTCTAAGAAAATCAATAAAACCAGCGAGCCATTCAGACATGCCCCAACTGACTCATACTCAGTTATCAAATGTAAACAATTCCGTGAAACCAACATCAGACATCACATCCTTGGAACATGAGGACTCACCACAACAGAGGATATAGAACAACGTGCCCGAAGAATCACTGTCGAACCTGGAACTGAGCACCTGAACCTACATTCTGAGAAAATATAGCCCACATCCGAAGATATGGGTCAGTACCATGGAAAGGAATGGAGTATATGGGGGCGTATGCAGTTGTATAAACATCATCATCATAAATATTTATAAGAAATATGCAGGATGTATGAAAGACTCACATAGCCCGAAGAAAATCATCATAATCATGAGAGGATGAAATAAGTACAATAACACATGTGAGTCACCATATAATTTGTCAATGACTTTCAGTTCATCAAGAATATCAATTCTCATAATGTAAATATCATTTAAATCTTTCGAAAGAATAACCTTCACAATTCCACATTCAAATCACTTCACCATTCACCATAGACACAAGGAAACACACACACACAGGGAGATCCTCTAACCGACATAAACCATGTGAGCTACATGGAGTCCAACGTACAACCCACGTTGGGGAGAGCCGTCCTACCCTTTCCATCGGAGTAGGACTATCGATATTAAATCCACATAAACTAGTGATCACTATATAAATCAGCCTCAGGCTCACTCCTACAGGGGTACGCAGTTCTAGGGAAGTAAGGTCGCTTTATACCTCCCACTCGGTGCTAAAGATTTCTCTCAGACTTAGCTCAGATCATTTCAAAGACAATCCACAACAAAATAATTTCAGTAATATATAAATATACATTGGGAGCCATCATGCTTTCCATCTATCAAAATCAACTACGTTGTGGATTTCTTTCACACTCGAATTCAAAATAACTCCATTAAGACCAAAAGGTCAAACCATTCAAAATATCTCAAAATATTCAACATCAACATGCTTATATAACACACACTTTCTAAAAAAAACACAATTTCCAATGGGGATTCATGACCCAAATATCAAAGTCATGATAAATATCGTTCAAGATTCATGCTTTATATCTCCACACATGTAAATTCATCTTTCAAAATCATAAACATCAAGATTTCATTATAATCATCATAAGATATGGGTTCATGCTTCAAATTTGTAAAAATCATCATAATTTGCTCCGATAGATAAATTGGATGAAACCAATTTCATTGGAAAGAGGACTCACAGAGCTCTCCGTTGATATATAGTAGATCACCTAGATCATTATGTACAAGGAGTTATGATCATTTAAAGTTGGAGCAAAAATATGCCAGGCCTTAGTACTATTTCCTGCACATTTTACTGTTCACTACTATTCACGGTTCGATCGAAATGTTCATAACTCATCGCTCAGGTGTCCGTTTTGGATGATCCACATATCGTTGGAAAGATTATTCGATAATCTACGCAATGGTGGGTAATAATCTAAGACATTCCGCATGTAAAATTTATAATTCATTCTAGAATATAGAACCCAACACGTTTATGCACAAAATTTCAACAAAAAATTTCCCGGGTTATTACATCATCCCTCCTTGGAAAAATTTGTCCTCGAATGATGCTATACATGCCAAGATTAGATAGGGAATAGAGCATACAACTGAAACCATTTGTTAGACTCATCACCACATCGTTTCTCACTCCAAATGCAACATAGAATGTATAAATTTAAGAAACTACACCTTAACACATAATAAATGATAGCTGAACTACTGCAAATTTTATCAAAAGTGCATGATTTAGGAAAGAATAGTACCTTCGGCTTGATGGGAGTTCGCGGAAAATAGGTGCAGGTACTTGGATCGCATATCCGCCTCAGCTTCCCAAGTTGCACCCTCAACAGATTGGTTTCGCCACAACACCTTGACCAAGGGACCTTCTTTGTTCCTTAGTCTTCGGACACTGAAATCACGAATCTCAACAGGAATCTCATCAAAAGAAAGATTTTCTTGAATGTCAGTACTCACAGAGGAATCCACTACCACAGCATCGCTAATATACTTTCTAATCATGGAGACATAGAATATTGGATGAACAGAGGACAACTCGGAAGGCAATTTGACCTCATAAGCTACCTTACCAACATGGCTAACAATTTTGTAAGGACCAACATAACGGGTACTAAGATTCCCCTTCTTTTCGAATCTTTTCACCCCCCTCATGGGTGAAATTTTTAGATACACTAGGTCACCAACTTCAAACTCACGGTCTCTCTTTCTAACATCTGCATATGACTTTTGACGACTCTGCATAGTTTTCAAACTTTCCCTAATCAACTTAACTTTTTCCATAGCCTCACATACCGAATTAGGACCACTCACAGCCGCTTCACCCACCTCGAACCAACCTATGGGTGATCTACACTTCCTCCCATATAAGGCTTCAAACGGAGCCATACCAATACTAAAGTTGAAACTGTTATTGTACGCAAACTCTAACAACAGTAAGTGATCATCCCAACTTTCCTTAAAGTCAAGTGCACAAGCTCTCAACATATCCTCTAAGGTCTGGATGGTCCGCTTAGTCTGACCAATGGTCTGCGGATGAAAAGTAAAACTCAAAAGCACTTGGGTACCAAGACCCTTCTGAAAAGCTTTCAAAAATTGCGAAGTGAACTGAGTACCCCTATCTGAAATGATAGATAAGGGAACTCCATGCAGTTTGACTAGAACAATCTAGCATAATCCTCAGCAGTATATGAAGTATGAAGAGGCAAAAAATGAGCAGACTTAGTCGACCTATCAACCACAACCCAAATGGAATCATGATGGCGTCGGGAAAAAGGTAAACCAATTACGAATTCCATATTTATCTCTTCCCACTTCCAGGTGGGAATACTAAACTCTTGCATCACACCACCAGGTCTTTGGTGTTCAACCTTAACCTGTTGGCATGTTGCACACTTAGCTACAAACACTGCTATATCTTTCTTCATGCCACTCCACTAATAGATTTCCTGCAAATCTCGGTATATCTTGGTCGCACCAAGATGAATAGAATATCGCACCCCATGTGCTTCATCCATAATCCTCTATCTCAGATCATCAACATTCAGGACACACAATCTACCCTATAATCTCAACACACTATCTCCCCCTTGGGAGAAAACCTCTACTTTTTGGTCCTTGACTGACTCCTTCAGTCTGACCAAACTAGCATCTAAGTATTGCTTTTCCTTCACTTCCAAAACCAAGAAGGATTCAAAACTACTCTGAACCCATATACTACCTTCAGCAGAGTCAAACAACCTAACCCCCAATCTAGCCAAACGATGTACATCACGAGCCAACTCATTTTTACCTTCTACCACATGCGAAACACTACCCATGGACACTCTAGTTAGGGCATCCGCTACAACATTGTCCTTGCTCGGATGGTACAACACACTTATATCATAGTTCTTTAAAAATTCTAACCATTATCTCTGCCTAAGAATCAATTCTCTCTAGGTAAACATAATGTAGACTATTATGATCAGTGAAAACATCAACATGGACACCATACAAATATTGTCTCCAGATTTTCAAAGAAAACATAATAGCAGCCAACTCAAGGTCATGGGTGGGGTAATTTTTACTATGGGGTTTCAATTGTCTAAAAGTATAAGCTATCACCTTACCCTTCTGCATCAATACACAACCCAACCCAACTCTCAAAGCATCACAGTACACCACAAAACCATTAACACCATCAAGCAAAGTCAAAATAGAGGCTGAAGTAAGTCGAGTCTTCAAATCCTGGGCAGAAGGTCAAGGTTGAATAAGGTCAAGGTTGAATAAGGTCAATGAGTTGGATGAATTCCAACTCTGGGCATATGAAAGTTTGGCACTTTACAAGGAAAAGATAAAACTGCTTCCCGATCAAAAGATTGAGAAAAGAGTATTTGAAAATGGTGATCAGGTGGTGCTTTATCATTCTAAACTTAATTTGTTTCTGGGAAAGTTAAGGTCAAGGTGGTGAGGCCTGTACCCGATTTTAAAATTTTATCCTTATGGTGCTTTAGAATTGAATAAGTATGGTGATGCCTCATTCAATGCAAACGGGCAAAGAGTGAAGCAACATGTGGGAAATCTAAAAAGAAGTAAACGAAGTTGTTGATATTGACCTTAATGAAGATTAAGTAATCAAGGAAATTATGCTGTGCTGCGATATTAAATCAACCACTGCATGGGAGGCAACTCATAGTCTAATTGGTTAAATTCAAGTACACAAGTCAGCAACGTCGTGTCGCAACGTTAAATCAAGCATTGCATAGGATGCAACCCATATTTTTTGTACGTATTCATTTATAGGGTAATATGTTTGTTTAGTGTGCAGGACTAAGGAATGAAAAAATATCCAGAGAAGTTGAAAAGTTTTGGCCATACGGACTCTTTGCAAGTCGTATCTGTACGGTACGACTCATGAGTAGGATTCATATTGACCAAGGAGAAAAATCATAATCAGGTAAAAGTTTATGGAATAAATACGATTCTCAGAACGAGCCATACCCTCAGGTTATAATTTGTCACCTTGAGTCGTACCTACTTCAAAACCCAGGTAAGATTCCTGTACAAGTCATAGAAATGACCCGTAAGCCTGGGTAAAATTCCTACAAACAACTCATACCCATACTTACCAGGTTAGATCGCGGGTCGACCCATCCTATATCTTTAGTTAAAAAACAAAAATGGGCACTCGATAGGCACCTGATGCACATAATTCATACCAACCTAAAATTGCACCCTAATTTTGAGCTTGAATCCATGACATCACTTGAAATCAATCTAATTTAACTGCCATCAAGTTCAAATTTCTCATTTTTATTGATTTGAGCTCAAATTTGTGACTAAGTAGAACTTTAAAAGAAGAATTCACTCTCTTCAAATACCAAGTAAGTTCTTGAACCTAGTCTCTTTACTTTTTAAGTTGAAATTATTAAATAATATGAGCTTGATTTGAATAAGAGTTACACACATGTTGAATTTTGGGTACCCTAATTTAGGTGTTATTTAAAAATTAGAGTTGGGGTAAAACTAGGTTTTGGGAAATGATTTTGTGTGCTATTTTTACCCAAAATTAATTGATATGGCTGATAATTATAATGGTTATTTGGGAAATTACCTTGGAGTCAAACTTTAAAAGTTGGACTTCTATGTTGCAGTGGATACGAGACCTCTTAAGACTAGTACCTACCGGTTTGTAGGTCGTCATGGGACTCATTGCATATGACTCGTACACTCTTTGTCATACCCACCTGGGAGGATTAAAGTTAGAATAAATATTTCTAATTTACTTACGAATATTGGTAATTAATTGCACCTTGCCGGTACGACTGGTTAGGAGGAGTCGTAAGCTAACCAGTGAACAAATTTCATGCACTGTACAAGATGCGACTTAGTCAGATGAGTCATACCTAGTGGATACGACCAGTACCCACCACTCATACCCTGACCAGAACAGGCATACTAAACTTTAATTGTAGATTTATGTTTTCTTTTCTTTACTTACTAATAATTGTATATTTGCATGAACCATACCCCCTTAAAACGCTTCCTCATCCAAACAAGCGAAGAAGGAAACTAAGAACGCACTGGTGACTAGTGCAGAGTCTAATGATTCTAAGTTTGAGATTTCAATGGATAGTAGCGGTGAGTTATATAATGAAACAACCACGGGAAAGTCTTTACAAAAAAGAAAAGCAGCTAAAAAGTGAAAGAAAAGAAAGTGGTACCCCAAGAATCAAATTCACCCTCAAACGGCCTAAGAAGAAAGAATCATATAGTTTTTCCTCCCCACATACCACAGGCTGCTGCTGATGATGATGATCTTGAATCCAGTTCAGCAGTGGCTAGTTCTAAAGAAGCTCAGGTTTTAGAAGAGGTAGATGTGACCCTAATAGACCAATATGACCCCCACTTGCACTTACCACTACATCGATGCCCATCGTGCATTGATGGGGATACCCCGACATTTAGGAGACTTTCAACAGTGGGTTGCTCTAATTATCGGGTGGCTATATCAAAAGGGTACTATATAAAGAGAGAAGATTGACTACTACAAGGATATTAGAGTTACCCAATTTTCAAGAGCGCTTCCGAAAGTATGGATGTGAGTGGATGATATGGGCACCCGCCAGATATAGTGAGGTCCTTATTCATGAATTCTATGCAGCATACCAGGGTAAGCTATAGAGACTATATCTATATGGATAATTATGGAAGGGTGGTGACCCTATCCCTTTACTTGTGATTCATGGTATAGGGTACATACTTTTCCTTATACTATTGCTAGATTTTTGTATGGAACATAATATCAGGCTTCAGTCAACACAGGGGAGATGGACTATAGAATGAAAGAAATAAGGAAGATAACTAATAGGATGTTGGGTTCTAAGGATAAGATGGTAATTTTTAAGTGGATTACAAAGTGGATCACTTTGAATGGTGAAAATGAAGTATGGGGTGTAGGAGGACCCCGAGTGGTCTCACAGAAAATTAAGAAAACTAGCCTCAACTTCGAGGGTAAAGCTTGGTGGACATTGGCTCGACACCGTCTATGTCAAACTACTGGTGATGATATATTAAGCCCGGTCTGGGCAGCTATGATAGTTAGTTTCATAATCGGCTATAAGTTTGATGTGGTAGAATTATTATCCCAAGATATAAGAGATCATGTTGTTGGAGGTAAGAAGGCGTTATTGGCTTACCCCTCTATGATTACGCAGATATGTCTGGTTGTGGGTGTTTTGGAACTCCCTGGGATAGATGAGATGATCGAGACCCGAGAACTATAGATTTGGGCCTGATTAGAGATTAGGCCAACCCTTTGACCCGACAGGCGAGACAGGCAGCAGATATACTGGCAGGAATATTCCTGCAAGGAAGAAAGGCTGAGATGGTTACGGCTACTAAGGCAGGAGCATAGAAGGATACTTTACATATAGATACAGTAGGTACTTTTAGTTCCCCACCACCAGTCCAATCTGTGCCACCAAAACCTCGAGGTATGCCCTATGGTATTATGATGATTTCTTAGGTACTTTGGACTGAGTTTATGACCAGGTTAGCTACCCTCAAGATCGAGGTTGGATATAAAATAAGGTGTAAATATTTAGCTTGACGTACAATTTGAAAGCCAAGACAGATGAGTCCAAGGGCACCTGGATACATTTGAATCCAGGATCAATAGATAGCTATGAAGTGGGTAGATGCTCGATCTTACTAAGATCATACTTGAGGTTTCCAAAATCAAGAGAATAGTCAAAAAGCATTATGATAGATTGGTGGTTGCGAAGCCTATAGTAGAGACGTTGATCCCCATAATCCATGTGCCTAACATTTGGGTAGTCCCGACAGAGGTACTACTAAGAGAAAGTCAATAAGAGAGGCATCAGAGAAAGTGAAAGAGGAAGAAAGACAAATCAGCTACAAAGCGGACCTGAGTTGAGAGCATTCAGGATTAGCGGGACCGGGAGCAACGGGTCCATGAGATGGCCATGGGAGCCGGTGGATCTAGAGCACCAGCTATTGATGCTGAGGGGCTAGACGTTATGCCCTCGATTGTCATTGATTTAGTCCCAATTGATGTAATAATATCTAATGAGAGTGGGACCCTAACTGAGGGCCCATGTGATGATGTACCGACATCTAGTTATTACCTTTCATCATTACTTTATTTATTTATTGTAGCATTGAGGGCAGTGCAATGATTTTTAGATGGGTGGAGGTATATCCAAAATATGGCAGTATCTAAAAAATATAAGTAGCTAACACTGAAAGTATGTTATGACTTGCAAGTTTGGGTGCTGACAGCTGAGATCGGGAGAAAAACAGCTCCTATGGCAGCGGATTATTTTTGATTGAGATTTTTGAGGATTTTGAAATTTTTTATCTGTAATTAAAAATTGAAAAGTTGTGATTTTTATTGATTTTCATTGAGTTGTGGATTTGAAAATACTATTAATTTGTTGTGTTTATGTGAGAATTTGTGTTAAATTGCCAGGAAATGGTGTTGAAAAAAATTGACCCTTCCCAAAATAATTTTGTTAGGAAATGGTGTTGAAAAAAATTGACCCTTCCCAAAATAATTTTGTTTTACTGTGTGATATGTATATTTGTGTGAGATTATTGTGAATCTAGAAATGGCATTAAGGATAGAACAGTTAGGGATGAACAGTTACATAATTGGATAACTATTACTTAGTAATGTAGCACTATGCAAGTGTGTGGAAGGTATATTGAGTTTTCGGTGTGTCGGAATCTAGAACTTGCCTATTTGCTATTACCTAAGTTTAGGATAATTAAGTAGGAGATGATCATAGGCCCTTTATGTGTGAGTCCACTTGAGCCTAAAATGCCCTAACCAAATGAATGAATCTGTTTGATCCAAATATTTGAGCCGTAATAGACCAATTTTATTGTTTACACCTATTTCACCTTCCCATTTACCTTACAATGAACATGTTTTGGCCCTGGTCCTCCTTTGGACGCTATGCACCTCAACTCAGGCAAATTCGTAAGTTGAGGTCGCTGATATAGAGGTACATGAGAGAAAACGAGTATGAAAAAGTTAGGTAGAAGGAAAATATTTGAAATTTGAGCAGGTGTGGTGAAAATAAAAGAAAAAAAAGTGCAATGAAAAGAAAAACAAAAAGAAAGGAAAAAAGAAAAGTTACAAAACCACACCTGGTCCAATTAGAATGTGCTTAAAAGAAGAAGTGGAAAAATAAGTGGACCCCGAGAAATGTGTAGTATCCAGGAGGCTTAGTCACTAAATGAATCCAAAAAAATATCATACCATCCCCAAGCCTATGTTGCAAGTTGAATAAAGTCCTATAGTGATCCTACCATGACTGTCTGAAAACTTAGGAAAAGAGCATAAGGGAAAGTCTATGGTATTTTGTATATAATGGTGATACTTCTTTATGAGTGAGAGAGTTATTTGATTATATTCTGGAATAAATTGATTTATCCATACGAAGAGTGAATGGTATTTCATAGACTGTGAGCGCACATGGGCTATGTTGTTAGGTTGCTCGATTGTTTGGTGAATGTAATTTGTGTCTATGCCCAATTTTTTGTTTCTAATCTAATGCCATCATCAGATTCCTTCATGTTTCTACGTATGCTTAATCATTATTCGCAGTTTGAGTTTTAAAAATTTAGAATTAGGAGGGTAACGACAAGATTGAGGTTGAGTTCAAAATCATTGCCATGGGTAGCTTAAGATCTTCCCATTTAAGCATCGTCTCTATATCCAGAAATTATATTTGTTTTTGTTTGCTTGAGGACATGAAAAAGTCTAAGTTGAAGGTGTTGATGTGTCATGGAAACATGGCTCTTTCGATGCTAAAAATAATGAATTTACGCATAAACTTAGGAAATTTTGTTAGATATGATGCACTTTGATGTATATTGTAGGTAAAACAGGTCTACTATAGTGTTTGAAAGAAAAAAGTAGAAAAATACCTCGAAAATACCAATTCTGATCAAGGTACGAATCGACTATTAAGTCGTAAACACTCAATACGACTTGTATGCTGAATCGTATACACAACAGGACTAAAAGACAATCTGAAAAGCTAAGTATGGAGAAAAATGACTCAAATATCCAAGTCGTAAGACAGGGAATGAGTCGTACAGAGAAGTCATACACAAACCAGTGTTCAAAGTCTGAGTACAACTAATATAGGGAAGTCATACACCCACCAGTCTTCAAATCATGGAAAGACAAAAGTCCTAGGTAGATACGGGTGAAAGACATAATTCATATACTCAGGTACAACTCGTAAGTGGAAGTTGTATGTTGAACTGAAAGTTGAAACCTTGGGCTATCAGACACTGGAATAGATATAAGAAGGTAGGGTAAGGCTCGTATGATGCCGGTATGAGTGAAGACTGAGTCATATTGATTGTCGATTTAACTTTACTTCTCCCATTTTTATTAGGATTTTTATTTTATTTTGAGATACTATAAATACCCTAGGATTTACCTTTTATTAGGTTACACATTCTTATCATAAGATATATATTCTTACAATAATTTAACAATTATTCTTGAGATTTTGGATTTTTATTCAATTCAAGACTTATTAGTTTATTCATCTTATTCTTGTGAGATTAATTTTATGTGATCTTCATTGATAATCATGGTTTGTTTCACAAAAGTGAGTGGCTAATATCCTTGACTAAGGTTCTGGGAATCCTGGTGGATTAGCTATATAGAGGAAGTGTTATACTCATCTATTCTAGGGATTATGCATTTATCTTAATATTTTTCACAATAATTAATCTCAAGTAGCTGCAGTAGCTTGAGATGGCTTGTATTTGCATACATCCCTAATAAGGAGTTTGTGATTTGGAAAAGAAGTTAAGACAGTGATTTGGGATCCTTCTACCTCCACCTTTTAGTCCCCGCATCCCATCTAATCACTTGATCCTAACAAGTGAAAGTGAATTGAGGTTGCAGAAAGGAGCAACAAGGTGACGCCCTAAGACTTAATCAGTAAAGGGTAAGATTTATTTTCGCGCCTAATAAGTCGCTGATAATACCTATCTTGTAGACATTACATACAGAATAACAAAATAGTTGGGTTGATTATGAGAAGTTTCTTTAGCTGAGAAGCCAGGGGGAACACAAGCCTAGGGTTCCTCCCCTATTGTATACAACTCAGAAGCACTCAAGTTTCGGTTACTAATTGCGATTGATACTAAAATTCCCTATTTATTTTTCTGTACCACTCGTGGGTTACATCAAGTCAAGCAATTGTTCACATTTTTCCAGAGGGATTGACCCCAACCTAGTTGGGTTATTATATTTGCAATTGACCGCAATATACTTCTATTTGGGGTGTAGTTTGGGCGACATCACTACCTTCATCCCTTGTTTAACCTCAATATTTATTATAAGCCAATCTATTTCACTTACACCTCGATTAACGTCAATGATCAATAAAAACAAATAATTGTTACCTTGTAACAAGTAAAACAATGAACATTGACAAATACCCAAAGTTTATAACTCTTAGCCTTTTCAAGGAACTCTACAACTTCAATCAAGTAAAACTCAAGTCAAACTATGATCAAGTCGATAACCCTGACTCTAATAATATTCAAGCTAACATACCATGGCTCTAACCATGACCAAGTCAACAAAATATGGCTCTAACAATATCCAAGTCAACAAACCATGACTCTGAAAACAAGAATCGCAATAAAAAGTAATTGAATCTAGAAAGAATTCTGAATATATCATGCAACATCCTAATTTGGTTCAGTCAAGCAACCTACAACAACAACAAAAACAATAATCATATGCTCGGTAAATTCAAGGAACGATGACACTCATGTGTACATTGGACATATATGTTAAGAGTCTTATGGTTTCCCACTAACCATGACCTATAGGGGATGAGCTCTTGTCCATGTACTGTATTAGAGTGGTACCTGATCCAAACAATGAATCATAATATCAACCAATCTTGTAAATATGTCTAAATACTAGTACGCTGCATAATAATAACAGATATCATAACAATAGACAACCATCGAAACACTTGGTCAACTCGAGCTAATCATTCCATGTATACAATAATCATCCTTTAATACACTATTGATGTCACCCAAGTTACATCTCAAAGAAAGTATAAAGTGGTCTTCAACCAAATATAGAACCCAACTAGCTTGGGGTCGAACCCACGAGGAATAGGTCAAAAATCAATAAAGAGATTTTTGATGTTATTGTGCCCAAGCACACACACAAGTGTAGTTTGTCCACCAAGTAGTCAAATACCACATGGACTTGTGTTAAAAAACTATTCAATTATAGTTCCACTATAAAGATTAACAAGTGAAAACGTAACCCAAAAGTAACTAAGGGTTAAAACAAAAATTAAGATTGAAGAATATTATAATGTAAAGGTCTTAGGAAATTATTGGGAGAAATCTAGGGTTAAGACACTGCAAACAATTATACTTAGCTATATAACTTCATCGTTTAAGTAAATTATCATGGTTATCGGTTCACGGGGTTGACAACATGATTACGATCTTCGAACCTTAAATCAACTATCTAACTTAGCCTTACAACTACATCACTGAGCGGGGATGCAAGTACTAAGCTAAACGCATTTGTTCTCTTCCCATATATGAACCAAATAGGGATAATTAGGTATATTTCTATCCTAAACACAAATTAAAACTTCAATCAACTGGAAGATTACAATCCCATCCCATTTATCCCATGTTCTATACTGTCATTCCTCCTTCCAGACTCACGATAGAATTATTCATTTATACTAAGGGTCACGAATCCATAAGATAATAAAAATAATGATACGTGAACAACCAACAATTAAAATAAGATAAATCAACTCAACTAACAAGAAAAAATATTCATGTTCTTGGCCTTGCCCCTAGATGAGGTTGGTTAGCCACTCATGGGCATCCAAAGATTCATCCTAATATAATCCATGTAAAAATCAAAGAATAAACTAAATTAAAAAATAAAAACCCTAAATGAATCCTTATAAATCGTATTTCAGTTACCCAAGGTTTTCCAAGGTATTTACACAAAGGTTGAAGTGTCCTATTTATACTAGGAACAAAATTGCCGATTTTGACTTAGCCTCCGTGCCATGACCTTATCGCGGAGGATAGGAATCACAGCATGTTCCGATCATGGTTAAAAACTATTTTAGACACATTTATAATGTGTCTAAGGGTGTGGAATTCCATTATATTGGAGTTTAAGGGTCGTGACATGCGCATGTGCTCAGAAACATCTGATTTCAACTTCTTGAACTCCTTCCGTTTGCCTTTGATTTCCTTGCACTCTTGGGTGTCTTTCCATATCACTTTTAGCTTTGTTAGATTCCAAAAATTTATATTAACTCAAAAATTATATACCATAACATTAAATAATATGAATTACTGCAGGAAACATAACAGAATTCATCGAGAGACACTAGAACCAAGCATAGCTCAAGCTAGCATGACTAGTTTCATCTCTAAACTCGATTTGATATTTTTGTCTCTTATATTGTTTCAATTGAACCTTAAACACTATAAATAAGTTTTACACACATATTTACACAATTATATACCTAGTAACTCATTACACACACTAGAATCCATCGAGATCAACTAGAACAACACATAGCTTAAGCTAGTAACACTAGTTTTCTTGTCTAAACTCTAAGTGACCAAATTGATTCTATAAACTTTTTTGAAACATGCCTTAAAAATTATAATCAAGTATTTTAAAACTTATATGATAAATTATATCACTAAAAACTGATTAATCACACAAGAAGTCCACAAAATAAGGCTAGACAAGCATAAATAATAACCCTAAGGTGCATAAATCCACCTAATATCACCATCCCACACTTAATGCCTTGTTCATCCTTGAACAAATCCTTACCTTAAGCACCATTATATAGAAAACTTGAACACTACTAGTACAAGCATTACACTCAAGATAGCACTACAATGACTACATAGGTCGCAAGTTTTACACTAAGCATGTCACGCACTTGAAAGCACATGAATACTACTTCAAAATATCCTAACCTCAAGAACTGACTCACCAATTTGGCATACTCATGAATATTACTGAATCTAAGAGATCATATGAATAACCTAACTATCATCATACATGTTCTCACACTAAAATAGAGTTACTCATATTCACTCACATAGCTGTAATTTAACAAAAAAAATTGGTACAAGATTCAAATTATGCCCACTCTCCCAAAGAATTCAAAATTTACACCAGATGAACCATAGGCTTTCGCTTAGTGTAGTACTCCAGTCATTTAAGAATGTTAAGGCTTAGGATTAAATAGGACTTTCAGGGTTGTAATGTAGGCTAAGGGATGGGTAGGAACAATTTTTGCCTGGAATAATGACTATCTTCCCTTAGAGATTTATACATCACACTTATCATTTAAATCTTCTCTCAACCACATTTTCCCCACCTTTACCTTCACACATCTCTTTTTTTCCTATCTCATTAAGCTAGTATGCATGTACAAAAAAGGGAATATGCTCTACCAGTCATGATTCAATTATGCATTATATTCTTTATTTTAATGACATCACTCCCAACCTCACATATCAAGTTTTCCAACCCCAATATCTATTATTTTTGGGGCTTCCCTTCACCTTTTTCTTCTTCAATTTGGTACTCCTTAACCTCATTATTTTTTCAACTAAAGTTCTTAGAAGCTTTGGATCAAATTATGGTTAATCAAAGAAGGAAATAGGCTACTTATGAGGCTACCAAAGAACAAAGGCTAAAGACTTAACGAGGCTAACTAAGATTATGCACTATGGTAGATAAAAGAGGGTAATAAACATGGCATCAAATAAATGCCTATATCTTCTCCTTAATCCATACTCTTTATTTTGTTTGGTGCATACACACTAGGAAAGGTTTAGACATCAATATGCAACAGGGAATACTCAAAAATCTCAGTTACACATAGAACATGAATATCTTAAGTTAGATTATAACAAACCCTAAGCCAAACATTATCATGAATTCATAATTAAGCAAACAATGGTCAAGAGTCATAAACATAAGCCTAAGTGTCTCAAAATTAGTCATTCAACACACTAACATGCTTTTTACATGAAAAACTACTTGCATCATGTAATCACACATAGCACCAACAAGAGCATCTTACTTACTCCTAACATAAAATTTTAAAATTTACTCCTAAAAAGAAAAAGAGAATTTTGGGTTCAAGGGTCATCCCAATGGAAAAGAACTAAAAAGAACAACCATAGGGTAGGTGAAGTGTGCACTCACTAGACTGACACCAACTAAAACTAAAAATCTAAAACTACCAAATCAAAAATATTTTGGTAATTCTTCAAATTTACTCAAAAACAATTAACTCAGAAACTAGAAAACAACTTAAAAAGTAAGATCCTAAATAAACATTTCACCCAAAACTATGGAAATTTCCCCACCCCACACTTAAAAACACACTTTGCCCCCAAAGTATACTCAAAATCATGGATAGAAATACACCCTGAGGCCTCTAGGCCTAACTAGTAGCATCTTTATCATCAATGAGGTGGGTGAACCCCACACCCAATCTTTGCCATGCTCCTTAGCTCAGATCTCCGATACTCAAACTTTCCATAAACCTGTGCATCAATAAAAATCAAAAACTAAAGTAAAGTAAAAACTAAAATTTTGAATTAAAACACCTTCCTTAACTTGGATTTCCCCCCAAGCTGCTTCTAATTTAGTGTCACGACATGACCCACATCACTACATCTCAATCATAGTCCTTTATCCTCTTTCTACTCCAGTTGCCAAGAATGGACATCCTAATATGATTAGTACTATGTCATCTGAATCATAGGAAAAAATAATAAAATTAGTAGGGATACTAAAAGTACCAACTTAATGAGAACATCCTTAATGATTTCTTTGGACTGGACTCTTCTTTGGTCTATCATTTCTAGCACCATAGAGCATGGCCTCAACTTCCTTAACCTAATAGTATTAAACACTAATAGGGGCATCAAGTTTATGAATCCCCCTAAATTATATAGAGCATGGACCACATCTCTAAAAGCAATTTGTATGGGGATGGTAAATTCATTGGGTCATTTAACTTCTTTGGCATCTTCCTCATCAACATCAAACTATACTTCTTTATAAGTGCCATAGTCTCAATATCCTGTAGTTAAGTCTTGTTAGTCACCATATCCTTCAAGTACTTAGTGTACTAAGACATACCCTACAAAACATCTAAGAGAGGAAGATTAATATGAATTTCCTTGAAAGTGTCAAACAACTTCTTAAAGTAAGTATCCTCCTTGTCCTTCTTAAGCCTCTACAAGAATGGTGGTGGTGGTCTCTCATTCACTTGTTATGCAGTCTTTTCTTTGGGTACTTAGATTTTCCCAAATTTTCAATATCTTTGCTTGCAACTTGTAATGGAAGCAACCCTTTTTGCACCTTTAAATTTTTTTTGGAGGTCTATCACTAAGCTCTCTACCACTTCTCAAAGTGGTTGAATAACTTTCTTTGGATTATTTGTATCACTTTGTAATCCACCCTGGGTCGTGGTACTCCATGTCTAAGCTAGTTCCCTCAAGTACTGCTTCTAAGCCACTTGATGATTTTTTATCTCGGCAGCCATTTGTTATTGCTTGGCCAGGATCTTCTTCAAAGTTTTCTCTATTTTACTATATGCGTGTTGTGCTACTGTTGAAAGTGCTAAGGTTGATTTGCACCCCAAGAATAATTGGGCCAACTTTGCCACTTGTGGTTGTAGGCATTACCATAAGTACCCTTCTATGCATTGCCTACAAAGTTCATCGATTCTAGATTTCCCCATATAAGTCTACAGAATAACCACTGTTGTCGCATATCTCACACTATGATAGAACCTATTTTACCACATTCACTTGTTCCTGAGACTATTGCAGACCTAACTTGCTAAACTGTCATCATCTGATTTTGATGAGAATCTAATAGGTGACTAAGGTTGTAACATTATCAACTTCAATCATCCTTTTAGTCATTTTCACTACACTTCTAGAGAGGCCACCATGCCATTTCGAATTTCCTTATTTAATGAGGTTCAAAAAGGTATAGAGCTTATCATATGTTTTCTCCAAACCCTGACCACCTGCAGCTGAATATAGCAAAATATTTGTATTATGATCAAGATTGTCTACAAAGGTGTGAGCTAATACCTCGCTGGACTACTGGTGATGTGGAAAATCCAGGAGAATAGATTTAAACCTCTCCTAAACATGATAAAGATTCTCATTTGGATTTTTATTGAAGCTTAAGATTGCAGTCTTGCCGAATAGAAAGAAATGGATAAGGGATTTTTGACCTAATTCATCCCATTTGACAGAACTTGCCGTCTTAACATTCAACCACTTCTTTGTTTCCCCCAAAAGTAATAAGGAGAAGAATATCATCTTAACATAATCAGTGCATATTCTGGTAGAGATGAATGTTTCACTGATCTCCAAAAAGTTCATTAAGTGAACCTATGGATCTTCATATGACTACCCTGTGAACGACCCACTATTGTACAAAGGCTGCATCATATTCTGTTTCAGCTCAAATCTACCTCCAAGTGTCGGTCTATGAATAGCGAAGGTCACACTGATCACAAGTGGGATTACCACTTTGTGAACAGTCCTGTGGGATGGTGGATCATCAACCATGGGAGCAAGAATAACTTCTTTTTCTTGAATTTTAGGGATTTGATAGAGAAGTATTGCTTCTCTTCTAAACTGGTGTAAGCATTGCTCAGGATAGAGCTATGGTTCAACCAACTTTCTGTACCTTGCGAGCTAACAAGATTTACTACCCAATGCCTACAAAATCAGAAGCTAAGATCAAGTAATTAGCACTCATGAAATCAAAAGAAAAACTAAAATTAAGATGACTGCTAATTTACAAGTACTCGACAATGGTACCAAAAATTTATTTCACCCAATGGCACATGCAACTGCGTACGTGGTGCACCAAGTAGTAACATGTCCTTATAAGGGCCAAGTATTTATCCCACAAGGACTTATGTTAAACAAATATTCAATTCTAGTTCTACTATCAAGATTAACAAGTGCAAATGTAACCCAAAAAGTAAACTCGAAGAATACTGTAATGTAAAGTTCTTAGACAATGATTTGGAGAAATACAGGGTTAAGGCAATGCAAATAGTCATTCTTATCTATATAACTTCATTGTTTAAGTTAATTATCTTTGTATTTGGTTCACAAGATTGACAACATGATTACGGTCTTTCGAACCTCTAATCAACTATCTAACCTAACTTTACAACTACATCGTTGAGTGGGGATGCAAGTAATACGATAAACACATTTGTATTTCTTCTAAGCTATGAACCAAATAGGGAAAATTAGGTATATTCCTATCCTAAAATACAAATTATAAATTCAATCAATTGAAATATTACAATCCTAACCCATATATCACACATATTTTATCGTTCCTCCTTCCGAGCTCACAAAAGAATTATGCATTATCCTAAGGGTCGCAAATCCAAAATATAGTAAAAAAAAAGGATAAATGAACAAAAAAATATTATAATAACATAATCCATCTCAATTAACAAGAAAAAGTTTCATGTTCTTGGCCTTAACCCTATATGAGGGTGTTTAGCCACTCATGGACATACAAAGATTCATACTAGTATAATCCATGCAAAATTAAAGAATAAACTAAAGTAAGATGATAAAAAAAACTATTTGAAGACTTCTTAGTCATTTTCAATGCCCCAAGGTCTTCCAATATGTTTACACAAAGGTTGAAGTGTCCTATTTATACTAGGAAAAAAATTGTCAAGTTTGACTTAGACTCCGTGCCAAGCCCTTATCGTGGAGGATAGGGAGTGTGGAACACCCATATAGAAGTGACACACTATTTTGGAAAATTTTATAATGTTTCTAAGTTCTTTTAAATGCATTATATTGGAGGTAAAGGGGCATGACTCACCCATGTTCTCAAAAATGTCTGATTTTGACCTCTTGAACTCCTTCCTATTGCCTTTGACTTCCTTGCATTCTTGGGTGTCTTTCCACTTCACTTTTATCTTTTGTAGCTTCCGAACATTGATATAAAAATCATAAATTTCATCATATAAAATTAAACAAAATGAATTAGTGCACGAAACACAATAGAATCCACCAAAATACACTAGAACCACGCACAGCTCAAGCTAGCGCGACTAGTTTGGTCGTCTAAACTCTATTTGATCTTTTTTCTCTTAGCTTGTTTAGATTCAATATTAACCACCACAAATTATTTATTTCATACATAATTACACAATTATACCCTTATTAACTCATTACAAACACTAGAATCCTTCTAGATCAACTAGAACAACACGTAGCTCAAGCTAGTAACCCCAATTTTCTCGTCGAAACTCTAAGTGACCAAATTGATTCAAAAATTATTTGAGAGATACATTAAACATTATAATCAAGTATATTAACACTTATATTCTCAATTATATCATTAAAAACTTATTAAGCACATAAGAAGTTCTCAAAACTAGGCTAAACAAGCATAGATAATGATACTTAAATGCATAAATTTACCTAAGATCAATGTAAATGGAAATTGCATAAATATAAAGAGGATTTTGTAACAATAAGAGTAACAGTAGAGATTACTAATGGATTAGGTTTGTGATCAATATAAGGCAAGCAATAGGATTGTGTTCCTCGTGACGTCATAACTCCATAGACCGATCGTACTTGTCAAACTACCTCGATGCCTTGCTTGTAAAATCTAACAAGTTATGTATCACTTAACGGTATCTCAGACTTGATTTGGGTGAATTTCACTCATCTCCTCTCGATCTCAGAGCATCACATTACAAACCCTTGTTTTGTAATCTCAGATTAACTATCTCAGTTATCTCCTTTTCCCAATCTCTATCACTATCTCAAGTAAGTATCGAATACTGGTGAGTTCCTAAATTTTCCACCCGTTAAGAAACCAATCAAGTTGAGGGAAATACCAATAAATGCAAGAACATTGACCTAGAATTACTTCACACTAAACATGCTTTGTTAATTCATCATAGTTCCCACAACACTAGTTATGGGGTTTATCTACTCATGGTCGTAAGAACAAGCAAATATTCCATATGTGAAAGCATAATGTTGAACTTACAAAGAATAAGGTGAAAAATCCAAAATCTCATATCAATTATAAACCTTAAAAACCAAGAACAATAATCTGAATATTAGTTGTGTATCTTAGAACTCAAGACAATGTAAAAAGCATAAGTGAGAAAATTTGGGTCGGCAGTAACTCCCGACTCATGGGTTGGATCGTGGGTCTCAGCCATGAGTCGTTCCTTCAAGTTGTAGGAATCATAGTAAGAATCAAACTTTCAGAACTTTAACTCACGACTCCAACTCAACTAAGGCACCTATAATAGTTAATTCAGTTCAGTTCCAACTTTCCAACCCCCTCTTAGGCACAACTTTCAATATTGTTGTGCGTTTATATAGCACAATAGCATGTCACTATAGGAATCAAGTAATGGCATAAGATGAACAATAAACAACCAAATGTATACAAATGACAATACCCAAAAAATAGGTAGTTAACAATATAACTCATATACCCTTACAGCAAAAATATCCCATACTCTCATAGTATCATAATGGATATCAATGCAAGGACTATATCAAAGCACTCACACTTACAAAAAAGTTCAAACAATGTGCATGAAATCCCATAGGCTTTCCTGTATTTTCTATACCTTAGTTTTTTTAAATAGTTGGACTGGAATCACTATAGGACTTTTCTTGACTTGTAAAGTAGGTTTGGGGATAGGTATGGTATATATGGAAAATAGTGACTCACCCTCCTTGTCACGACACTTATATTTTTGGCTCCACTACTTAACCCTACTTATTTTATTCTCCTTTTTTCTCCGTTATTTATTTTCAGACTGGGTGTGGTTTTCTTTATTTTCTTTATTTACTATCTCTTTTTTTCATATATGTGTTTTCTTTTTCACAATTTTCTACCACACTCAACCCTACCTTCTTTTCTTTTTTTCCTAACATCTTCTTTAAATCGACCTTCAACTGTGCACCCCTATGATAGCCACCCTCAACTTAGGCAATTTTCCTGATTTGAGGTACTAATGTCCAAGGAGAGATCATGACTAAAATAGGTTCATTGTATTCAAAATGGGAAGGTGCAAAGGTTTAAACAAAAAAATAGGTCACTTTAGGCACATATTCGAGATCAAGAGATACTTATTCTCATTTTGTCGGTCTTTTAGGATAAATGTGGACTTATTTCAAACATGGCCTATGATTATGTCCCAACCAACTATCCTACAACCTACGCAAGACTAACCAGGTATGTTCTAGATTATACACAGAGAGAACTAAGTAAACACCTTACCCAGACATGGCACCGAGTTATATTATCAACTACTGCCTATTCAATTCATGCAATGCTAGGCTATGATTATTTTGTCTCTAATACTAATGTCATACTAAGATTTAATAATGGTGTAAAGCGAACTAAGGAAACACCTCACCCATACAAGGCACAAGGTTACATTATTAACTACTACCCATTTGGTTTATGCAATGATAGACTATGACTATTTTGTCCCTAATACTAATTCCATACCAAGATTCAATAATGGTCACAACCTCATATCTTCACAACACACAGTTCACGAGAATTATGAGGGGTATCATTACACACATAAACACAATGACTACATCAAGGTTCCTTGTTTTTATCCTAGTCAAACAAAATAAAATATATCACAAAAATAATCATAACCTAAATATATTGGCTCTACTATGATAGCATACTCTAGGAAAAAGGTACAAGCAGAAATAACCCTAATTAGTTGGTACACCCCCACCCCAACTAAAAGCTGATACACTGATTCAAGTGCATACCAAGAAAACAAATAACACATAGGTGTAGGGACAGACTATAGATACTCTAGGCATTGAATATGGCCTTTCCCCTAGCTGGGGTATTAGGAGGTATGTCGAGCATAGCAATAGGATATGGTGGTGGTGGTCGCCTGTAACGACACAAAATCACCTCCCGGGATGTCACACGGTGCTTAGGGATATAAGTAGCCCCATTAACCCTTTGAGCCTATCACTTCTCATAATAACTCATTCAAGAAGAAAAATACAAAACACTGGCATTGTCATGTCAAATGAAAGGAAATACAAAGGTAATACTCGGTCCAAACGACCACAAAACTGGAAATATCAACACAACCATAGTCTAATAACTAGTCTGAAAAAGGCTCTACTACTCCATAAACTCGAGAGCCATTGGGACAGTTCTGCAACTGACTCAAACTAAACTGAAAGTAATGATATAAACACTCAAATATTGAATTATCTGGAGATAGTTCCTCGAACCATGAGGACACACCACTGTAGAAATGTAGACGAAGGTATTCAGGAATTATTCATGAGGCTGGGACTGAGCACCTGAACCTAAATTATAAGACATTGTAACACATAGACGTATATATGGATCAGTACTTAGGAATGTACTTATTATATGGGGGTGTATGCATTTACATAAAACAATATCAATACTCTTTAATCAAATCATGCATACAAATAGGAATGACTCACATGGCTTGAATAAGTCTAAAATCTAAAGCTCATAAATCATGTAGAATGAAGTATGTTACACAAATCTCGTGAGTCATTATACTTTGTCTTTAAAATATGTTCTCTCCTCTTATTCTCATTACTGATAGGATGAAGGAAACTTTAGGCAAAACTTTCAACTCATGCATATATATCATGGAGAGTAAAACTACTTTAATGCTCAAGGACTTATAACTCTTTAGAACTCAAATACTTGGAACTCGGAATCATATAACTTTGGTTTAAAAAACAAATTGGTGATCAACTAGTATTAGTAGAGAAAAATACTTCCTTCTTTGGAAAATAAAAAGCAGTTCATTCATTTTAGAAAATAACTCATCTAAAACTTTAGGGAAAACATTCAATCTCAATGGAAAATACCTTTGTTTTACGAAGGTTCTCTTAATCGATATAAACCATGCAAGCTACATGGAGTCTAACATCTTGTCCTTCTAAGGAAGAAACCTCACGTTGGGGAGAAGTGTCATACTCTTGCCAAGGAGTATAACCTCAACTCAGTGATCATTATCTCGGCCTCGAGCCAAATCATCTCAGTCTCAGGACCAAAGTCTCAAACCTACGGTGGCATGTAGTTCTGGGGTAAGAAACCATGGTAACTTACCCAACTTGATACTAAATAATACTCCCTTTAGTTTATCTCACTCATCTCATGAAATCCACTTTCAAAATAATCTCATGGTTCATAAAAATGCAACAATCAAATCGGTAATCTCATGTGGTAGAGTGGATTTCAAAACTCCAAGTCCATTAGGTCAAAAACTTTCTCAATAATCTCGAAATATTCAAATCATGGGTGCTTATAGCACAATAGTTCATAAAATTGCAAGTCTCAAGTAGGTTTTAATGATCCATAATTCATTCTTAAGTTAAAACTCATCATAATGCATAATAGATAACATATAGAATCATAATTCATGTAGAAATATGGAATTTACAGCAATTTATCTCAAAATCTCAACATACTCATATACTTCAACAGCTCAAACATTGCAACTATTAACTTCTCAGGGATTAAAATCATGAGGTATAAACCCAGCTTCAATTTCTCAAGAAACCATGTAAAAATTATGCCATTAGACCCTTAATTCATGGGAAACATCAAAAGATAGCAACCAATAACAATGGATGAAAAACCCTAATTCAATTTCATGTAAAATCTCATAAGTTGCAGAAAATTGTAGTTTGAATAAGCCTTTGGGCACAAGGGTGAAAGGATTACCCATATTCAAAACCCCACATATCTTAGATTATGAAATCGGGTGAACAATATTGCTTCAAACTCCTATTCTTACTCTTGAGAGAGGGTTCTTGGAACTTGGGGAACTCAAATCTCAACTCAATTTGTAGAATCTATGGTGAGTTCTTGGATTTCTTGAAGAAGGGTTTTAGATTTGATCTTGAGGGAGAAACCCTAGATCTCTTGTGTTTTGGATAATGAATGACGCTATTTGCTTCATTTAGAATATATCTGGTTGATAAAAGAGTGAAGAAGACCGAAAAGCCCTTTTTAAAATGAGTTAAAAATACTAAACAAGGGTTGCAATGGTCCGTCGTCTATCACACGTCGGTCAGTAAAAGAACACACTGCCTTGGTGTGACGGTCGAAGTGATGGTCCATCGCAGTCTTAATGGTCCATCAGATCATCCATCGTATGTTGGCCAGGATGAAACCATACTGCCTTAGTGGTGACGGTCTCAGTGATGGTCCATCACACCTTGATGGTCTGTCGTCCTAGCCATCGCACTTGTGCTAAGAAAGGGAGTTACTACCTTGGTTGTGATGGTCCGAGCGATGGTCCATCAGATTGTTTGTCGTACCTGGGCGGTTCTGACAACTCTCAGTAAAATGGCCATAACTTCTCATCTAGATACTAGATTTAGACAAAATTGGTATCGTTGGAAAGCTAATTCAATTCTCTACACTATAGGAAGTCATTTTTAGGAAAATTTAACAAGAATAGAACACTAATCACTTGGGAAGTCTCTTTTCAATCTTTTAGGGCTGGAATTACACTTCACTTGACACGCTCAAGGCTCAAACTACAAGGTAACTTTGCGGGGTCTTATAATATCTCCCCCTTGGAAAAATTCACCGTCGAATATCACTAGTTAGGCTAAGAACATGGGAAAATAGAGTACACATAGCTGAAGCCATTTGCAAAATGGCTCAAAATCTCTCTAAACTCTTGAATTCCTCAAAAATTGTAAGAACTCATGCAAGAATAGATATATAGCTGAACTTTCGATTACAAGGGCTGAATGAAGGAAGAATAATACCCTCGAATCGATCTGAGCACGCAGAAAAGAGGTGCGGGTACTTGGCTCGCATCTCTGCTTTTGCCTCCTAAGTAGCACCCTCAACTGACTGGTTCCATCAGAACACTTTGACCAAGGGAACCTCTTTGTTCCTCAGTCTACGGATTTGAAAATCTAGGATCTCAACGGGAATGTCATCGAATGAAAGATTGTTCTAAATATCAGCACTCTCTGAAGGATCCACCACAATGGAATGACCAATATACTTCTTAAGCAAGGAGACATAAAAATTGGATGAATGGCTGACAACTCCGCAGGCAACTCAACTACATATGCTACTTTCCCAACACGGCTCAAAACTCTATACGGGCCAACATAATGGGGACTAAGCTTTCCCTTTTTACCAAACCTCTTCACCCCTTTCATGGGTGAAATCTTCAAGTACACCAAATCACCCACTTCAAATTCAAGATATCTTCTCCTCACATCGATATATGAATTTTGATGACTCTGAGCTGTCTTTAACCTCTCTCTAATCAACTTAACTTTTTCCATAGCTTCAAATACTACATTAGGCCCAATCACGTTAGGTTCACCCATTTTAAACCAAGTTATGGGTGATCTACATCTTCTACCATACAAGGCCTCAAATGGTTCCATCCCTATGCTAGCATGGTAACTATTGTTATAGACGGACACTATCAATGGCAAATGCTCATCCCAACTACCTTTGAAATCAAGAGCACATGCCCTCAACATGTCTTCTAGGGTCTAAGTGGTCCTCTAAGCCTGACCATCTGTCTGTGGATAAAAGGCGAAACTCAAGAGAACTTGGGTACCAAAACCCTACTGAAACGCCCTCAAAAATTGAGAAGTAAATTGAGTACCCCTATCCAAAATGATAGATAAGGGAACTCCGTGCAGCCTAACTAACTCCCGAATATACAATATAGCATAATCCTCAGTTTTATAAGATGTATGCATGGGAAAGAAGTGTGTGGACTAAGTCGGCCTATCTACAACAACACAAATAGAATTATAATGATGACGTGAAAGAGGTAACCCGATCATGAAGTCTATATTCACCATCTCCCACTTCCAAGTGGGTATATTAAACTCTTACATCACACCACCAGGTCTTTATTTCTCTACCTTAACTTGTTGGCACGTTCCATACTTTACTACAAACTTAAATACATCCTTCTTTATACCATTCCACCAATATATTTCCTGCAAGTCGCGGTACATCTTGGTAGTGCCGAGATGAATATAATACAGTACGCCATATGCTTTAGCCATAATCCTCTACCTCAGATCATCAACACATGGAACACACAATCTACCCTGCAATCTCAATATGCCATCTTTCCCTGGGAGAAAACCTCTACCTTTTGGTCCTTAACTGTCTCTTTCAGTCTGACCAAACTAGGATCTCTATCTTGCTTCTACTTCACTTCTGAAACTAAAGAGGATTCAGAACTACTTTGCACCAAAGTACTTCCCTTAGCTGAATCAAGTAACCTAACACCCAATCTAGCCAGACAATGCACATCAAGAGCTAATTCTTTCCTACCTTCTTCTACATGAGAAACACTACCCATAGACAATCTGTTAAGGGAATCCACCACTATATTAGCCTTGCCCGGGTAATACAACACACTCATCATAGACTTTTAACAACTCTAATCACCGCTTCTTCGTAAGATTCAACTCCCTCTGAGTAAACACATATTTAAGGCTCTTATGATCAGTAAAACAATCAACATAAACACCATAAAGATAGTGTCTCCAAATTTTCAAAGAAAAGACCACAGCAGCTAACTCAAGATCATGGGTTGGGTAATTCTTCTCATCTGTCTTTAACTATCTAGAGGCATAGGCTATAACCTTACCTGTTTTCATTAACATACAACCCAAATCAATTCTAGAGGCATCACAATAAACCACAAAATCATTTGTACCATTAGGCAAAGTCAACACAGGGGCTAAAGTAAGCCTATTCTTCAACTCCTGAAAACTCTTCTTACAAGAATCTGACCATTAGAACTTAACTTTCTTTTGGGTCAACCGGGTCATGGGAGATGCAATAGAAGAGAAACCTTCAACAAAACAGTGATAGTAGCCCACTAGACCCAAGAAACTTCTAATGTCAGACGGAGATATAGGTCTAGGCTAATTTCTTACAGCTTCTATCTTTTAGGAATCAACTCTAATACCTTCAGCAGAAATAATATAACCCAAAAAACCTACAGACCTTAGCCAAATTTAAGCCTTACTAAATTTAGCAAACAACTGGTGACCTCTAAGAGGTTGCAAGATAGTTCTAAGGTGATTCACATGATTATGCTCACTGCGGGAATAGCAAGGATGTCATCTATGAACACTATGATGAAAACATCAAGATATTGCTTGAATACTCGATTCATGAGGTCCATAAAAGTTGCTGGAGCATTGGTTAGCCAGAAATATATAACTAGAAACTCAAAGTGACCATAGCGAGTTCGGAAGGCTGTCTTTGGAATATCATATTCCCTCACTTTAAGCTGGTGATAGCCGGATCTAAGGTCCATCTTGAAGAAATAACTTGTACCTTACAACTGATCAAACAGGTCTTCAATTCTCAGAAGAGAATACTTATTTTTTTACTGTGACCTTGTTAAGCTGATGATAGTCAATACATATACACAAAGAACCATCTTTCTTCCACTTGAATAAAATAGGTGTGCCCCAAGGAGAAATACTGGGCCTTATGAAACCTTTGTCAAAAAGATCTTTGAGTTGCTCTTTCAACTCCTTAAGCTCAGCAGGTGCCATACGATACGGCAGAATAGAAATAGGATGAGTGTCATGAAGAATGTCAATCCCAAATTCTATCTCTCTATTAAGAGGTACCCCTGGGAGATCTTCCAAAAAATATCTGGAAACTTGTTAACAATATCGACAGACTGAATAGTTAGAGCCTCAAACTTAGCATCTTTGACTCTAACTAGGTGATAGATACAATCCTTGGATGTTAGCTTTTTGGCTTTGAAATAGGATATATAATGACTCTTCGGAGATACTGAACTACCGGACCACTCAAAAACTAGCTCATCAGGGAACTGAAACTTGACCATACGGGTATGATAGTCTATAGATGCATAACAAGAATGAAGATAATCCATACCCAGAATAAGGTCAAAATCCACTATGTCTAACTCTATCAAACCAGCAAGTATGACTCTATGAAGATCAGTAATAGGACAATCTCTATACACTTGTTTAACAACAATCGACTCCCCTACTGGGATAAAAACTAGGAAAGGATTAGGAATATTTTTGGGACTCATTTTGAAATTCGCAGCCATAAGTGGGTCACATCGAAGAGACTTGACCCGTGGTCCAACAACACATAAACATCAAAACAAAAGATGCAGACCATACCAGTAACAACATTGGGAGAGTCCTCCTACTCCTAAAGGGATGGTAAGGCATAGAATCTATTCTGGCACTGACCTCCAGTAGTGCTAGATGAAGTGACCTAAATTGTGGCAGGACGAGGGACAGAGCCTAGTTTTTTAGTACTCTGTGCCTGAGGTCGGGCATCTCTGGTCCCCTGCCTAGCATGCGGATAATCTCTAAGTCTGTGGCCCAGCTTGCCATAACCAAACAAACCCTTCAAATCAGTGAAACACTCACCAAGATGATCCCTACCACACTTACAACAAAAAGGATAATGGGGACTATTACCAATACTGTTCTGTGACCTAGACATGAAAGACTTGCTCCCTTACTCCTGCCTGCGTCTAGGCACGAAAGCACTAGCTGATGAAGGCACTGGAATAGACGAACGTCTCTAAAACTGAGGGCATTTTCCTTTATGGAACCTGGGCTGACTATACTCATCCTACTCAAATCTAGCCCTCTTGTTACCCCTTAATCTGTTTCTCTCTTTAATCTTATCCATCTCTATCTAATGTACATACATCATCAACCTAGGTAGATCCATATCCCTATACAGTATCACAGTCCTACACTCTTTCAGCACCAAACCAGAAACACCTATCACAAACTTGCTCATACTATCTCAGGTGTCAAAAATCAAATTAGGAGCATACTTGGCCAACTGGTTGAACTTCAAGCAGTACTTATTAATAGTCATGGAGCCCTGCCTCAAGTTCATAAACTCCTTAATCTTTGCTTCCCTCATCTCAAGCAGAAAGAACTTGTCCAAGAATGCATTTTGGAACACTTTCCAAGTTATAGGAGCAGCATCCTTACCTCTACCCATCCTTCACAATACAACCCAATCATAAGCAATGTCCTTCAACCTAGAAGATTTCAACTCATCACTTTATTCATATGCATCACCTGTTTGATCTTTCTAACCTTCTCAAGGTACAACTATGGGTCCTCACCTTCCTTGGACCCATAAAACTCTGGCGTATTTATCCGCATGAAATCATGAATCCTAGAAATAGCTATATCACTTCCCTACTGATTTGTAACTATGGCCTGGTAATTGGCCCAAACATTAGCAGTGACTGTTTGGGCTAACGCCTAAAAGGTCTCCCAAAACTTAGTATAAAACACATTCTTATTCAAAGGATCAACAGGTGAGGGTTGCTCTTCAACATTTTTGTGGGCATTTGCTCCTCGGAGAGGCATTCTCCGAAATAGGAAAGCAAATAGGAATGACTCACATGGCTTCAATAATTCTAAAATATAAAGCTTATAAATCATGTAGAATGAAGCATGCAACACAAACCTCGTTAGTCATTATACTTTGGCTTTAAAATCTGTGCTCCCCTCTTATTCTCATTACTCATAGGATGAAGGAAACTTTAGGAAAAACTTTCAACTCATGCATATATCTTATGGAGAGTAGAACTTCTTTAATGCTCAAGGACTTATAACTTTTTTGAACTCAAATACTTGGAACTCAAAATCATATAACTTTGGTTTAAAAAATGGTGATAAACTTGTATTAGTAGAGAAAACTACTTCCTTCTTTAGAAAATACTCAAAATTAGTTCATTTATTTTAGAAAATATCTCATCTCAAACTTTAGGGAAAATTATCTATCTCAATGGAAAATACCTTTATTTTAGGGAGGTTCTCTTAACTGACATAAACTATGCGAACTACATAGAGTCCGACACCTTGTCCTCCTAAAGAAGAAACCTCACATTGGGAAGAGGAGCCATACTCTTGCCAAAGAGTATAACCTCAACTCAGTAATCACTTATCTCAGCCTCGGGCCCAATCATCTTGGCCTCAGGCCTAAAATCTCAAACCTATGGTAGCACGTAGTTCTGGGGTAAGAAACCATGGTAACTTACCTAACTTGATGCTAACTACTACACCCTTTAGCTTATCTCGCTCATCTCATAGAAATCCAATTTCAAAATAATCTCATGGTTTATAAGGACCCAACAACCAAATCGATAATCTCATGTGGTAGAGTGGATTTCAAAACTCTATGGCCATTAGGTCAAAACATTTCTCAATAATCTTGAAATACTCAAATCATGGGTGCTTATAGAACAATATTTCATAAAATTGCAAGTCTCAAGTAGGGCTTAATGACCCATAATTCAATCTCAAGTTAAAACTCATCATAATGCATAATAGATAGCACATAGATTCATAATTCATGTAGAAATCTAGAATTTACAGCAATTTATCTCAAAATACTCATATACTTCACTATCTCAAACATTGCAACTATTAACTTCTCAAGGATTAAAATCATGAGGTATAAACCGAGCTTTAATTTCTTAAGAAAACATGTAAAAATCATGCCATTAGACTCTCAATTCATGGGAAACATCAAAAGATTGTGACCAATAACAATGGGTGAAAAATCCTAATTTAATTTCATGTAAGTAGAAAATTGTAGTTTGAATAAGCCTTTGGGTACAAGGGTGAAAGGATTACCTATGTTCAAAACCTCACATACCTTAGATTATGAAATTAGGTGAACGAGATTTCTTTAAACTCTTCTTCTTACTCTTGAGAGAGGGTTCTTGTAACCCTTCAACTTGGGGAACTCAAATCTCAACTCAATTTGTAAAATCTATGGTGAGTTCTTGAATTTCTTGGAAAGGGTTTTAGATTTGATCTTAAGGGAGAAACCCTAACTCTGTTCTATTTTGGATGATGAATGAAGCCATTTTCTTCATTTGGAATATATATGGTTGATAAAAGAGTGAAGAATACCGAAAAGCCCTTTTTAAAATAAGTTAAAAATACTAAAAGAGGGCTGCGACGGTTAAAGCGATGGTCCATAGCTAGTCTGATGGTCCGTCGGATTGTTCATTGCTCGTCGGTCTAAAAAAAACATACTGCCTTGGTGTTATGGTCAAATTGATGATTCATTATAGTCTTGATGGTCCGTTGGATCGTTCGTCATACGTTGGCCAGGATGAGACCATACTGCCTTAGTGGCGACGGTCTCAGCAACGGTCTATTGCACCCTTGATGATCCATCGCCTTGGCCGTTGTACTTGAACCAAGAAAGGGAGTTACTACCTTGTTTGTGAAGGTCTGAGTAATGGTCCATCGCAAACTCGACGGTCCATCGGATCGTCCGTCGCACCTGAGTGATTCCGATAACTCTCAGTAAAATAGCTATAACTTCTTACCCCAATACCAAATTTGAATGAAATTGGTATTGTTGGAAAGCTAATTCAATTCTCCACACTATAGTAAGACATTTTCTTGAAAATTTAACAATATTATAACACTAACCACTTGGGAAGTATCATCTCAATATTTTAGGGCTGAAATTACACTTTACTTCACACGCTCAAGGCTCAGACTACAAGGGAAATTTGCGGGGTCTTACATTTCCTAAGAAGTCCCCCAGTACACACTATCCATGCTTACTCTGGCCAATCTATAACTAGATAACAGACTTCGTGGCATCTCTCTTTACGTCTTGCTTAAGCTTATCAAACTATCACTTTGCTTAGTGGGCTGTCGTACTCGCTTGACCTCAATAATCTGAGCCTCACCTTCATTAACAAATAAATTAAAAATTAGTAGTGGTCATGTCGGCAATGTCTAAAAATGGGGAAGCATGACTGTAGGGATGATAGGAGTATGGCTCTCAACTAATGTATGGACCTCATATCTCAAAGTGGCAACCTCTTTGCACAGGCTTGATAAATCAAGTACTTTAACCTTATGGAGTTGATTTCCTATTTGAATCTCATAATTATTTATCCTCTCATTTATCTCTTTAGTAAACCTCTCTATAGTGGCCATTATTCCAAACTCAACCTGTGCCTCTGATGCCTCCAAAATATTCTACACCTAAGGCCATATTTGACCCAGCAACTTGGCTAACTTGATGTCAGTATGTGTCTGGCCCTTGACTAACTCCTGTTGCCTATCACCAGCTGTTGTAGAAACTCTTTTGATACTATTATTATGCCTAAAGTAGGAGATTGAAGGGGTACAATAGAAGTAGGAGTTGTAGTTGATGTACCTGTAGCCCCCTCAGTACCTGCATCAGCAAAAGTCCTTACCAACAGGCTGTGAAACATCCTAGGTTTTGACCCTTAGAATATTTTCTAGAAATCCTTTCTCTAGATCCAATACGACTCATGGGTACGAGCCGTATACTGCGGTACTAGTGGTATGGTCCTGTTGTATGTTGACCAGTGTTAGTTAGTGGGATGATTTTTGTCACTAGAATGGGTACGACTTAGAGGTATGCGTCATAAAGTTTTGGTACGAGTTATAGCAGGGACTTATATAGTGGGAAGCGTTTGATTCTCCTAGTATTTTATTTTGCCAGGGATATAGGTTATGGGTACGGATTGTATGCTATAGCTACAGCTTTGTTAGATGAGTCGTATACTGGATAGTGTTTGATCAAAGGGTTGAGGTTTGGATAGAGTGGTGGACACCGATCGTATAAGAGGGTACGACTCATATGGGTCAGTTGTATCCCTGTGATGGGTTATTTTAAGGGATTTAAGTAGGGGTATTCTAGATATTTCCCTACTTACCCTAACTAGTACCCACAATTTCTAATACACTTTAGAGGTTATTTACCCTATTATTCTATTCATTAACACTTATAAACTATTCCTAAACACTCCATAATTCTCTCCAGGTTCTTTGGGACAAGAAGGCTAGGGTTTCATCTTACGGATTGCTTTAGGGATTGTCTTGGTGATTTTATTTTGTCAATTCTTCGGTATCAGGCATGATTCTCTTCCCTTATTTTAATTTCAACTAAAGTTATTGTTTACATGATTGATTTCATAGTTTTACTATTTCATGATTATGGTTTTCAACTATTATTAAGGGTTTTGATACTGAATGCTTGGTTATGGTTTCCTATGGTTTTAATTATGCTTTTATACGCATTAATGGTGGTTTTGGAAAATTGGATTCCATGGTAATGGCTTAATTATCTTTGGAATTAGATATGATTATATTATCCCCCCAAGGTGTTTGATAAAATGCCTGTAAAGATATGTTCATTGTATTAACTTCTTTTAATGCAACTCTTGCATATTTTAAACTGGACAAAGGATTTATGCATGGGTTAAATGGTTTAAAAGGTTAAAGGATAAATGTTATTCTTGTGGAGAGCGTGGAAAACTCCCAAGTGGATTTAATATAGCATATGAAATGGCACCTAAAGCCCCCTTAACCTAAATGGTTTAGCTATAGATAATACTTGCAAGTATGGGGTAGTATGGTGATACCAAAAATATTGTCCTTGTTTATTAAATGGTAAATAGATTGTTTAGACATGGTTTTAATTAGGCATTAATAGTGGGTTGTGCAGCTAAGTAGTTGAAGGTGGCGGTCCTAAGGAGACCAAAACTAAAAACTTATATTTACTGATATGAGAGGTCTTGATGACCATGCGCGTGTGTCATATTTTATATTAGGGAATTTACTAGTCATCCCATGGGATATTCCTTGGTTGTACAGCTACATGCACTGGGGTTCTTTCAGCAGAGGAAGCTGAATCCATATAGCTCATGAGTGGTTAGGATAACAAAGCTACACAACCAAGATAAAGGTTTTAAGTGCATGCTAAACCCGATACCCTTTCCCAGAACTTATAGATGTATGGTTGTATAAATTATGGCTGGTTTTACTTGGTTTTATGATTGGCATTATTTTATCTTTATTCTGAGATTCATGCTAGCGGTCACTCACTAACCTTATTTACTGGCGGCTGTATATATATGCTATGTAGGAACCAGCCATCCTACTCATCCTATTTAGCATACAGATTTAGTAACAATATTTAGACTTAGTTATGAGTTCCCATCCTTTTCGGAGGCATTATTTTATGTTATGGATTTCTTTAGAAACTTCTCTTTTATTTTGGATATTAGTTTTGACCATGGTTGGGGGCATATCCCAACCAAATTTATTTACTCTTTTGGATAGAGACTTTATAGTACTTCTTGGGATAGGTATGGGCGGGATCGGTGTTGGTGTCGGCCTTGGCATTGGAATAAGCTAATGGGCTGACATCATTGGATGATATTATTGATTGTTCCACCATATTATATTTTGGGATTAATTTTCGAATTGTGTTTTGGTATTCCATTTGATTTATGGTCTATGGTTTGGTTTAGTATGGTCGGGCGATTGGTGTGGTATGATTGGACTCAATTAGTTCTGTCATGGTCATGACCCTATCCCAGAGTTTTAATGAGAACAATAATTCTATCTTCTTATATATTCAAAATCTACCCATGTAAGGCTGGACATAGGTGGTTAGGTTGGGTGACATGGGGCGGTCCCTGATCCTGGTTGGACTTGGAATGTCCATTACGATAAGGCTTAAGGTTAGGTCATTTCAAGTTGGTATCAGTGCCTAGGTGATGTGTGAGAAGACGCTAACAAATTTGAGGCTTTTAACTAAGAATAATTGCAAAGTCTTAAGAAACTTTTGTCAATTTTGATTGTTTTATCTTTTATTTTGCAGTAGAAGCCAAGATGCATGAAAACCAATAAGAGTGTAAGAAAAAGAGTTGAAATCGGAAGCAAATAAAAGAAAAGTGTGGTTGATAACATTCCTGATAAATAATCAGCCTTATGATAAGTTATCAGCTTCATCGTCAGCCTTAGACAGAGAATGGACCTCAACTGAAAGTAATGACGATATCCTGATAAGCCGTCAAAGATTTGATAGAATGTCAAAGTTGTCGCCAGCCTAAGGTAAAACATAGGAGATGAGGTAGAAGAGTGATGACATCCATGATAAGTCATCAAAGATCTGATAGGTCATCACATTTTTTCGTCAACCTTAAACAGGAAGTGCTAAAACTGAAGAAGGAGATGATGACATTTGAGATAAGTCGTCAAGCTCCTGATAAGTTGTCACGAATTTCGTCACCTAATTTGATGAATTATTAAACTCTGTGATTTTGTTTCCTTGTTTAGGCTAAACTATTTAAAGTCTTGTTTAGGGTTTTCTAAGGGGTACTAAGGCTCAAGAGTCGTACTATATTGTTTATCTCAGCTTGGCTAAGATGTATCATAATCTCAAGGAAATCTACTGGTGGAATGGCATGAAGAGGAACGTGACTAATTATATAGCCAAGTGCAAGGTGTGCCAACAGGTTAACGTTGAGCACATAAGGCCAGAAGGGTTGTATCAATAAATTGATTAGCCTGAATGGAAGTGGTAAGTGATTAATATGGACTTCGTTATTGGTCTTCCTCGGTCTTAGAATCAGTATGATTAAATTTGGGTTATCTTGGATAGGATAACCATGTCTGTGCATTTCTTGCCAGTGCGGACTACCTTTTCGACGGAAGATTATGTGCGGTTGTATCTTCAGGAAATTATGAAGCTACATGGGATACCTGTTTTAATTATCTTTGATCATGGTATGTAGTTTACGTCTTATTTTTGGTGGTTTTTTCAAAAAAAGTTGGAGAATAAGGTTATTCTGAGTACTGTTTTTCGTCCATAGTCGGATGGGCAAGTGGAGAGAAGTATTCAGACATTAGAAGATATGCTTTGGGACTGAGTGATTGACTATGGTGGCAATTGGGTTGAGCATCTACCTTAGGTAGAGTTTGCTTACAACAATAGGTATTATTTGAATATTGGTATGGCTCCTTTCGAGGAATTGTATAGGAGGCTTAGATCTCCTATTAGGTGTTTTGAACTTGGAGAAGCAGACATGTTTGGTTCAGATTTGGTTGATCAACCAATGAAGAAGGCCAACGCAATTCGAGATAGGCTTAATTCTTCCGAAAGTTGTCAAAAGTCCTACGTGGATGTTAGGCGTAGAGAGTTGGAGTTTGACGTCAAGGATAGGGTGTTCCTCAAGGTATCTCACATGAAGGGAGTAGTGAGGTTTGGAAAAAAAGGGAAACTCCGTCCTCAGTTCTTTGGTCCTTATGTGATTTTGTGGAGAGTTGGCAATGTTGCTTACGAGTTAGAGTTTCCATCTAGCTTAAGTTTGGCTCATCCGATCTTTCATGTTTTTATGTTGAGGAAGTGTCTTAGTGATCCTTCTTCGATTGTTCCTTTAGAAGGATTGGGTATTGGGATTCCCTGTCTTATGAAGAGGTCCCAATTGAGATATTAGATAGGTAAGTTCTTTGGTTGCGGACCAAGGATATGGATTTGGTTAAGGTTCTATGGCAGAACCATAAGGCGGAAGAAGCTACTTGGAAGCTGAAGAGGACATAAAGTGCAAGTATCTTCATTTGTTTTATGCTTCTGGGATTCGTGAGGAAGGTATGTGTCTTTAACACATCTTTATTTTTTAAATTTGTTAAAAGAAAGATTAACATCTTTGCCTCTTTATTTTCTAGCTTTATTGAAAGGATGTTTGACATTGCAAATAACTCTGCGTGTGGTTACCCCTACCTTGTTCATCATTCGGGGACGAATGCTCCTAGTGGGGGAGATTGAAACATCCTGGGTTTTGACCCTTAGAAAATTTCCTGGAAATTTGTTCTCCAGACCCAATACGACTCATGGGTACGAGCCATATATTGGGGTACGAGTGGCATAGCCCTTTCATATGCTAACTAATGTTAGTAGACGTGATGATTTTGGTCACTGGAATGGGTACGACTTAGAGGTGTGAGTCATAAGGGTTTAGTACGAGTCATAGCAGGAAGTTGTATGGTGGGCAGTGTTTGAATCTCCTAGTATTTCATTCTGCCAGGGATACGGGTTATGGGTATGGTCATTTGTTGTGGTTACTACTGGGTTAGATGAGTCATATACTTGACAGTGTTTGATCTAAGGGTTGAGGCTTAGATATGAGTGGTGGATATCGATCGTATAGGAGGGTCCGACTCGTGTGGGTCAGTCATATCCCTGTGATAGGTTTTTATAAAGAATTTAAGTAAGGATATTCTGGATATTTCCCTACTTGCCTTAACTAGGACCCACGACTTAGAAGGTTATTTACCCTATTATTCTATACATTAACACTTAGAAACTAATCCAAAATACTCCATAATTCTCTCAAGCGCTTTTGGGGCAGGAAGGCTAGGGTTTTATCTTACGGATTGCTTTAGGATTTGTCTTGGTGATTTCTTTCTATTGATTCTTTGGTATAAGGCATGATTCTCTTCCCTCTTTGTAATTTCAACTAAAGTGATAGTTTATATGATTGATTTCATGGTTTTACAACTTCATGATTATGGTTTTCAACTATTATTATTGGCTTTAATGTTGAATTCTTGGTTATGGTTTCCTGTGGTTTTAATTATTCTTTTATATGCATTAATGGTGGTTTTGGACAATTGAATTGCATGATAATAGTTTAATGGTATTTGGAATTAGTTATAGTTATATTATGCCCTAAGGTGTTTGATAAAATGCTTAAAAAGATATGTTCATTGCATTGACTTCTTTTAATGGAACTCTTACAAGTTTTAAACTGGACAAATGATTTATACATGCTTAAATGGTTTGAAAAGTCTAAAGGCAAAATGCTTATTCTTGTTAAGAACATGGAAATCTCCCAAGTGGATTTAATATGGTGTATGGAAGGGTACCTAAGGTCCCCTTAACCTAAATGGTTTGGCTATGGATATTACTTGTATGTAAGGAGTGGTATGACGACACCACTAATATTGTCCTTGGTTAATAAATGGTAAATGGTTTGTTTGGACATGGTTTTAATTGGGCATTGATGGCGGGGTGTATAGCTAAGCTGTGGAAAATGGTGGTCCCGATGGGACCAAAATTGGAAACTTATATTTGCCAATATAAGGGGTCTTGATGACCAGGTGCGTGTGTCACCTTTTATAGTAGGGAATATACTAGTCGTCCCATGGGATATTCCCTAGTCATGTGGCTACATGCACTGGGCCCTTTCATTAGGGGGATCTTAACCCATATAGCCCGTGGGTGGTTAGAACAACAAAGCTACAAAGCCCAGGTAAAGGTTTTAACTATATGCTAAACCCGGTCCTCTTTCCCGGCACTTATATATGTATGGTTGTATGCATTATGGATGGTTTTACTTGGTTTAATGACTGCATTTTTTAATCCTTATCTTGAGAATCATGCTAACTGTCATTTGCTAACCCCATCTACTGGCGACTATATACCCCCACTATGCTAGAACCAGCCATTCTACTTTTCCTATTTAGGTTGTGGATTCGGTATTAGCATTTGGACTGAATTGGTGAGCTTTCATCCTTTCGGGAGGCATCATTTTATGTTTTGCATTTCTTTATATACTTCTCTTTTATTTTTTATATTGGTTTTGGCCATAGTTGCAGGCATATCCCAATCGAATTTATTTACTCTTTTGGATAGACACTTTGTGGTACTTTGGGGGGTTGGTATAAGCGGGATCGGTATTGGTGTTGTCTTTGGCATTGGAATAAGCCGGTGGGCTGACATCATTGGATGATATTGTTGGTTGTTTCATCATATTACATTTTGGGATTGATTATCATATTATGTTTTTGCATTCCCTTTGGTTTATGGTCTATGGTTTGGTTCGGTATGGTTAGGTAGTTGGCACAGTACGGTTGGAATCGATTGGTTTGGTCATGTTTGTGACCCTATCCTAGTGTCTTATGAGAACAATAACACTTACTTGTTATATGTTCGAAATTCATCCCATTTAAGGTTAGATATAGGTGGTTGGGTTGGGTAACAGAGGGCGATCCCCGATCCTGGTTGGATTTGGGATGCCCATTTCGACAAGGCCTGGGGTCGGGTCAGGTCTCGCCACCCAATATTTGCCTCTCAACCTTCTCTACTCAATCCAAAGGCCCCTTAAAAAAGGTTTGTCCAGAAGAAGTAGATAGCTATGCCTTTTTCTGTGCAACTGGGTTGGCATCATCATGAATCAGTCCTAAATTAGCTTGTCTGGTCATCTTAATACAATATAAATATTTGGTAGTGTTGGCACTCCCACTGCACCATATAATTTCTGAATTCAGTAGGGAATGGAATACTAGAGATCTCTCAAAAAGCTCTCTCATGTATCTTGTCTCAAATCTACTAGGTAAAATCTATATCATAGCTAGCTATGATACTGGCATCCAATATTGCTCTGTCCACTGTGATTGCACTATCCATTATTGTTGGGATCAACCGATGCTAAACGATCGACTAGCATAACTTCCCTGTAAAGTGTAGGGTGGACTTCTTGATATCTTCTTTTCCCTCGACCAAAGGAACATCGATACCTAGCTTAGTGATCTATCAAGCCACCCATCTAATCTACTCTGTCCACTGCTTTCATTGGTTAGGATCCCTCATTATACACCTACTCTTCACTGCCCTCATCCTATTGTCATACTCAACTACAGTCGGCGGCCTCTCAAACCCCAACCCAATTAAGAATCTCTAAAATATCTCTTCAAACAAGTCACCAAAATACTTCTGACTAATGTATGGGCCAGTGGAGGATGGTCCAGAGCTCTCTTTCTCACTGGTGTGATCAAATTACTTGAGTTAGAAAAATAATCATATAACTCACAAACAACCTCTAGGCTATAGAATCCAAAAGGCTCACCCATCCATCCGAGCCTGTATCTATCAAAGGTAGCCTTTACGTCCAGAATCTTTGCCAAAGCTTTAATGCCAATACGGGTCTCCTCAGCTTTTCTTAATCGACTCCTTCCTTGATCAATAATCTAAATGTCATAGTCATAAATGCTTTGTATGTCCTCCATGTACAACCTTTGAATATCTGCAACTGGTGGAATGATAGAGGTGTATGTAAACTCATTACTGCTATGACTGGGGCTGATGCAGTGGCTTTCTCAGTGCCCTCTAAAGAGTCTGCCCCCTCATTATACTGGTGAACATTTGTCGCTCGATCTCTACTACCTGACTCAAACTCCACCCCATTCTCATACTGGGGACGACTGACTCCTCCTCACTGTCACTAGAACTAAATCCCTCCTCACCCCATCAGACAGAAGAGGAAAGAGAGAGTGTGGTGGTGAGCTTTGTAAATTCTTCATTTGGGTTTGTCTCCACTAACAGAAGCTAGTAGGGCCTGGGTCTTGGACTGAGATATTGATAATGGTGCCGGCTGAGAATCTAGTTGAGCAGCCAATTAAATTGTAGCCCAGGCTACTGCATCTCTCTGAGTCTGGTGTCATGCTTGGTATTGTACCAATGGTACATAATCAACCAGATACTCCTTTATGTATCCACTCCCTCGGTTGACTAGTCTCTTAGTCTAGACCGTACGCCCTTTTTTCGTGTTGCTTTTTCTGCCATGGTACCTGTATGGAGATTCATCAGCACACAAATTTCAGCAATTGGAAAAGACTAATAAATAAGTCAAAGTGCAGTTCCAACCGAGGAGTCCATCCCACAACTCACGGACTAACCTATTGACTCATAAGCTGAACTCGTGATTTGAGAAGCCAATCCATGAATTCAATCAAGTCTTATGGATTCAAGTCATGAGTCATGACATGACTTCGTGGGTATCAGATCCTGAGTCTGAATTTCAAAACATCATGTCTGATTCTCGCGAGTCTAATCCACAACTTGTGAATGCAATTCACAGATTAAGGAATTGGTCCCCAGGTATAAACATGAGGGCTACTAATTTTACTTAGATTTTTCAACTCTAATTTTGCACAATTATGAACTTTTCTTGTGCAATTCCGATTAACTTAATTTAAATCAGAATAAACCAGTTCAATATTGATTTAAATAGTTCCCATAATACAATTCAATTCCACAACTATGAGTGTCAATCAAGTTCTATTTGGTCTAAGTGTTTGTAACGCCCCTAGAGTACACACTGGGCGTCATATGGTGCCTACAGCCCCGAAGGACCACAAGTTAATTCATGATGGTACCTGCCGTACTCACTATATAAAATAACAAAGAACATGTGTGGAACTTAGCGAAAAATGCCATAAGGTTTAAAATACAAAAATAATATAGAATCAAAATACTGAAAACATCTGTCTGAAAACAATATTGTAAGACTGTCAATAACATCTGATAATTGAATAACTGACTGGAAATGTCCGAAATCCTCTAACTAACTGACTAAGGAGTTGATGGAATAGGTCCCTAACTAACTCCAACCGACTAATGAATTGAACTAAAATAAACATAAATAGTCCTTGGAACATGAGGACTCACCACTGCTACTGTGGCGGATGAACTGGAGTGTCTAAGTGCGGTCAGGAACCTGAGCATCCGAACCTATGATATGAGACATCATAATGCAAGAAAAAAGTATGTGGTAAGTACTTTGAATGTACCAGTATGCTAAATAGGGTTAAGCTGATATGCATGGCTCATGTGCATGAATAAGAACTAACTATAAGCATGGAATAAGATAACTGATGTATAGAATGCATGAAAGCTATAAAATCTGAGAATACATGACCAAGCATGTATCATGAAACTGGGATAGTCTATAAACTAACCTACTGAAATACTAATACTATACAACTAGTGACTGTATGCCATGGTCAAGCAAACCTGAAACTGAGTACTGGACTAATTAGTGGACTAAAATTGTGTGAGCTATCATCTAACCGACATGCCCCAAAATAAGTTAAATGGGGCCCAACCTGTAATCCGAGTTGGAAGGGTGTCAGTACTGTGCCATGGGTACTAACAATGGCTATGTGGATCCACTGAAGTGTTGTACCGAAGGACTAAGGGTCACCCTCAACTAGCAGGGCCCTAATGAGATATGTGTCAACCCTCAACTGGTAGGTTAACGTCTCAATCTACACTGGCTACGTAGTTCTGAAATATAGGGAATGCTACTAAAGGTCACACCCTCAACTAGTACGTGGGCCCCCATCCCTGGGTTCGCTCGATGCTAAATCCTACTCCCAACTGAACTGACTCTAATTACTTGACTTAATTAAGCTTACTGGTGTGATGTACTGACTAACTAATAATGCTCTACTGTATCCGAAACCTCTTCTGAAAGTATTTAAACTAAGTAAGAAGCTATGTTTTTGGGTATTCATAACCCCCTGGACTCAATAGTAATATCAATAAGAACACATGAGAGCATTTGAAACCATAATACAACTTGGAGAACATAATAAATAGTCATTATTCAAAATTCATCTTTGAGGCATTTCATCAAACACATGGGGGTCGTGAGTTAAAGCATGAAATTAGTTTAATACACATGATAGTAACATAACTTCAGTACTAAAATAATGGTTTAGGTATTTCAACATGAATTTTCATGCTTCAAATATGTCAAGAACTAATCCCAACGAAAAACACTTGTAAACATGGTATAAAGTCAAAATTCATGGAAGTTTAGGGATAAAATTCATAAATACATGTTAATATCATAATTGAACTTGAAAATAGGGTTCTTGAACTCCATGGAGGAAAAGGGTACATGAATCAACATCTAACATACCTTTCTTGAAGAATTCATGAAATTCTTAGTGGGTTTCTTGAGAATTGACCTTGAATGTTGAAGAGCTAGGGTTTGTTTTTTAGAGGAAAAAGGTGAATACTGATGTATCTATGCTATTTGGGGATGATATTATGTGTTTAAGATGGTTTTGATATGAGACAAAAGACCTTATGGCCCTCGAATACGCAGAATCAAAAGCTGAAAAATTCAGAAGTGTGCTATGGAGCATGAGCATGCGCCACATGCTCTATCGCATGCTCCCTGGGTGGACTGGAGTGTGCATCACATGCTAATTGCACGCATTTGCTATTTTGAACTTCCAAACATGCCCTTACGCTTACCCAAAAATTCTGAAACTCACCCAAGATGTACCTTTGACAACCCTGATCATGAATCAACTTTAAAATCGACATTCTAAGGCCGGGAAGGTCGGTAATGAAATCATTGAAGTTTAGGCGTTTTAGAAATGACTAAGTCTCAATACTTAGTTTTATTTTAGTTTCTAAGTGACTTAAGCAAGCACTAAGAGCTGAATTAAGCTAAAACGCACGGGGTATTACAGTGTTGTTTTAAGTCTCCTTGAGCAAGAGAATTAACCATAGAATATAGGACCATAAGATACTTTACCTCACAGGTGTTGATCAAAGAAAATAAATAATAATCGATTTGAGACATGTTGAGCCTTAGTATACATAAGAGCAAAAGTATGGAGTAGGGTAGTTTGATTTTTTGTATGATGGGCGAGTTTGAACTTGAGTATGATGGGAGAGTTTAATTTTGAGTGGGAGTTTGCTTTGTTTAGGGTTTGGATCGATTTTTAGGGTTTTCTTTAATTCAAATAGCTGATCTAGGTCGAGTCGCATGGTCCCGGGGAGGTTAAATTCTATTTTTTAAAATTTTGGCATGTTGGGCCTGATGTTGACCCATGACATGACCCACAAATTATGGGTTGTGGGTTAGACTCAAGACCCATGGTTTGAGGTGATTAAAGATCCATGACCAAAATTCTATCTCTAATTACTACGACACAACCCATGATTTTTGGATTTGACTCACGACTCGTGGGTTGAGGTTGTGATTCAAGTTCAGAGACCCCTTTGGAATGTCTAATTACCACGACTCAAGGATTTGACTCACAGCCCGTGGGTAGGACTTGTGAGTCAGGTTCAAAGACCATAAAATTCTCTCAGATTCTCATGAATCAATTCTACGTGACATGAGTTAAAGTCAAGACCCATAGAATACACTTGTGTGTACCTTACCTGGACTTGTATAAATTTATCCATTTTTTTCTTCAGCCAATTATTCCCCCATGTTTCCCTCTCTGGAAAACAAAATAAAACAAAGTTAACACTAAAACCTTAGATTGCCTCCCAAGAAGCACTTGATTTAACACTTTGGCATAACGTAGCTACGTTGGGTGCTCAAATATCACCAAGAAGCCCATGGGCTTCCTCCCATAATTCACCTAATTTAATGTCATGGTATGACTCAACACCCTTAACTACTCAGACTTAACCAAGGAAATCATCCTCACACACTTTTATCTCCTTTGTGCGCCTATAATACTTAACACAAATGTATGTTAACCTTGAATGGGACATCACCATCTCTCTATAACTCAATCGCATCATGTGAAATACTCTGACCATGGTGAATGGTCAAGACCACCTAGATTTCAACTAGCGAGGAAATAAGAGTTCTCAAATTTTAGAACAAAACCAAATATCTGAGTTCGAATTCCCTCATCTCGATTCTTCTGCCATGGTACAATTTCATCATCTATTTGTACAAGGTTGAACTCCCATGGGCACAGAGGATAAACTCATCCATCTCATTCATGTTGTCAAATCTTAAGTGTGCTGCATCACTTTATTAAAAATTCAACATCTTCAACGCCCATAGTGCCTTATGCTCAAAGTTCAACCGACATATGGTCTGCGTTTCCATACACATGATGATAAAGAGAGGCAACTATGGGGGTCTTGTAAGCTGTCTGGTAGGCCCATTGTGCATCATCAAACTTTCTTAGCCAATCAGTTCTATTGGCCTTCACAGTCTTTGCTACTTTATCTCCCAATTGGAGACCTTAACTTGACGAAATGTCTGTGATGGTAAGGTGTTGACACTTTATGCTTCACACTATATTTCTCAAGGCTTTAATAGAATTTTGCAAAAATGAAACCCCTCCCCCCGCCACCACTGATTATCATGGAGTAGCACATCTAGAGAAAATATTCTTCATCAAAAACATTATGACACTCTTAAATTCATTGATTAGAAGCACAATGGCCTACTTAAATACGTAGTCAACAACTATCAAAATGTACTTTATACCATGGAAACTCACAAATAGGCCCAAAAAGACGATAACCTATACATCGAACAGCTCAAGCTCAAGGATGGGTGTCATAAGGAGCTTATGCTTCCATGAGATATTGCCCTACCTTTGGCACTAGTCATAGGCCCTAACGTAATCATGCCCATCCTTATAGATTGTTTGATAATAGAAACCACATTGCAAAATTTGTGAGTGGTGCGAGTACCTCTGTGATGACCCCCAACTAAAGATAACTGACAGGCCTCCAAAATACACATCATCTTAACCTCGGGAATACACCTTAGAATAACACCATCATCACACAACCAAAATAAGTATGACTCATACCAAAAGAACTTTCTTTCCTCATGCGTAAATCACTTTTACTGAAAAAACAACATACCTTTTGGGATGAGGTTAGTTGCCAAGTAGTTGGCAAAATCAGAAAACCAATGGAGCCTTGTGATGCTTCCAAGAGTAATCATCTAGAAAAATATTATCAATATCAAGCTCATTCCCTAGTTTTAACATTGCCTCCTACTCTAGGTAGGACAAATTGTATGCGACTTGGTTTTTGATACCCTTTCAATCGTTAACCTCAAAATCAAATTCTTGAGGTAGAAGTACTCATCAAATCAACCTCGAGTAAGCATCTTTCTTTGACATAAGGTACCTAAGAGAAGTAGGATCAGTGTGCACAAAAACTTTGTAACATGACCCGAACCGGGGCCTTATCATAATAGGCAATCTCAAGTCCAACCGGGACCGGAGACCACCCTTGATACCCAAAACAACCAACCAACACATATACCTTGAGTCGGATGATCCGAAAATATATCAAGCTAGCGTAATTTCCATGTAATGACTTTGGGATAAGCCTATATCCGAGGCCAACCCAACCAAGTCAATCCACCCAATAATTGAAACTACTAAACATAAACCAAAACAAAAATGATAACCCAATGTGTGTGTGTGTGTATATATATATGTGTTAAATGATCAATCCATAACCAAGTCCACAGTTGTCCATACAAAACCTCTAAACCAAAACCAAAGAGTGCCTAGTTCGAATATGCCCCCGACTATAGCCAAAAACCAAGTCTATGAAAAGAAAAAAGTATATAAAGAAATCCATAACATGAAAAAAGATGCCTTAGGAACTATGGAAGCTCACTACTTCAATCCAATATCAATTGATCCCAAATCTGATCAATGAGCAGGAGGAGTAGTATGGTCAGCTCCTATATCCCATGGAGATACAATCGCTCGAAGATGGGTTAGTGGATGAAAGCTAGCATATACTCAAATAAGGATAAAATAATGAAATACAGTAAACCAAGTAAACTAACCATATTCACACAACCATACATATATATTTATATATATAACCATGACAGGAAAGGGAACCAGGTTTAGAATGCCTTTAAAAACCCATTAACCTGGGTATGTGTAGCATAATCGTTATAATCTACCCACGGGATACATGGGTCCAGTTTAACCCCCTAAACGGGCCCCGATGCATGTAGCCACACAGATCGGAGATATCGTAGGAGTAAGGGATTCCCGAGTACCCTTCACTCTCTACGATACATATGTACAAGTATACTTAGGGGATTCCTTGAACCCCGTAAGTATCATATAAGGTCGTCATGACCTATCCACATGTCTACAAATATGATTTTCCAGTGTTCATCCCTTCGACTCCCTCCTTCACGGTTAGCCATCACAACCCGACATTATTGCCTAATTAAAAAAAATATTACCATCGAACCAAATCATTATTTTATTTAGTATCAATCAAGGCTAGTACAAGTGGTATCTTCATACCGACTATAGTTTGTAAGTAATGTCCTTAGCAAACTTTAGGAGAGACCCGTGTACCCCATAGGTTACATTAGTTAGTGTACTTGGGGGATTCCCATGTACCCTGCAAGTACATCATCATTAATATTACTTAGGGGATTCCCGTGTACCCCACAACTATTTCATTATTAAGCTTTGCTTAGGGGATTCCCTTGTACCCAACAAGACATTCATTAAAATGTTTACTTAGGGGTTTCCTTTTAACCCCACAAGGATGTTCAATTAATCCAAATCCATTATTCAAACCAATTTCATTTTTTCATTTTCTTGGGGGATTCCTATGTACCTCCACAAGGTTTTTATTCAAACCAACCATAACCGCGAAGACCTTACCTTTTTACCATTCCAAAGCATTCTCACCATTTAGACCATTCTAGACCGTTCCAATCATTTAAAGAATTTATACCATTTTAAACCATCCAAATCCATGTAGGGTTCCATTAACAAACCATACCATACAATAGATCCAATGAAAGTTCAACAATAGAGTAAAAACATTCTCTTAGGCATTTTATCAAACATGTTTAAGGCATCCCTTTATAAAGACCATCTAATTTAGGGTTACACATGATCCATTTACGAAGCCATAACCAAAAAGCACCCACATGTGCAAACTATCACTAAAAACATGTGAAAACCAACTTAAACCAATATTCAACAATATGCATCAAAACCCTCAACATATGTTTCCAAAATCACCATTCATGATTTGTAATCAATGTTTAAAACACACTAAAACATGCCTATAGTTGGAACTAATAATGAGGGAAGGAGTACATGCCTTATACAAGAAGATTTTGTAGAGAAACTTGACTCTTGAGCCCCTTTGAAGAACCCTTGTAGAAACCCTAGCCTCTATTCTTCAAGAGACTGTTTAGAGAAGATATTTTGAGTGTTTCTACTCATCTAAATGTGTTATGAGAGGACACCAAAGGCTATATAACATGGGTACATATGGGTTTGGGGTGGGAAATGTTTGGACTACCCTTGAATAAAAAGCTAAAAATCAACTTCCAGGTAGTTGCGAGTCACCCATGCAAAGCATACCCTAGGGTATGAGTGGTACGCTAACTCGTAGCCACCCTAGGATCTCCATCACTTAGGGACTTCTACATTCCCCATTTCAAAATATCATCACAACTCCAAAGCCACTACCACCCTATCACAAAAAGGGTTATTTAAGGAACCAAATTACAAGAATTATCCATGCCACCCAAGGCAAGACCCCCAAAACAAGAAATGGCACTATAGGCATAAAGTACTTCATAACAACCACCTAGGTCATAAATGAAGGATCATCCCAACCAAACCATACCATAAAAGAGTCCTTAGGACTAGACAACGAAAGAAACACAACCACATATACCACAGGTAAGGTAATGTAAAGTCAAGACTCATATCCAAGGAACAAAGTGAATGCAAAATGCGAACCTTAGGCATAAGTTCTATAAGAATACATGCAATACTAGTAGAGTACCTTCTTAACCAAGATAGAAAAGAATCACTAGAACATGCAACCCGACCTTCCCTTAAAGTCCACCGCTAATATAAAATTTTAAATTAATCCTCGACCTTCATCCCAAGACACCTATAAAAACATTATTCCACTCTAATAGATATGACCAAGGATGTACACTAGGGACACCTGGTTCTCTTATAGCCAAAACCTTATTCATCCATATGCTACCTAGAGATTAGTATACACCATGCTCTAACACATCTAATGACTAGACTCCCAATCTATACCCATACGTTCAACCTAAACACCCAACCTACATGTCACAACCTTCTGACTATTGTATTCCCCAAGCCATTAACCTTACCCCTTTCACACCTCATCCATCCTACTTATTTACCTCTACAATTCTCACATTGTTTTTCCCGAGATAACATACTCCCTTTACAAAGATCAAGCATCTAGGTTCTATCCTAGTAACTATCAACCACCTTGTACTACCACCAAAGTACCCCATATAGAAAATGCATATATGGTCTACCCCAAAAAGAGGACACCCCAAATTCCTTATCCACCAACCAACGACCTATTTATTTCTGGAGAAAACCAGTCCCCTTATGCATACAAGAATAAAAATACGCCATGGAGAATACTAGGAAAGATGAAACCTTCATCTAAGAGATCCCTTAATTTTCTCCTTAAGCTTGTTTAACTCAGCCAGAACTAATCTATAAATAAAGAATAGGAATTGTACAAGCGTCCAAAATGGGACCAATCCCAAACTCAACCTACCCATTATAGACATAATAAGGGATATCAGAAAGGACCCCAAGAAATTCATGCATCACCAAAAATAAATGCAAAGAAGGACCTTTCGAGTTAGAACCTTTAACTCAAACCAAAATATAATAGAGGCACCCTTTGAAGATTAATATCTAAGATCTAAGCTATGATATAGACTTTCCCATAATAGCCAAGAAATGAAACCATCCTCCTATCCATAACCGATTCACCATGGAGCCTAAGGACAACCTTATGTGTCCAACAATCTAAGGATATGTAGAACGAGTATAACCAATCCATCCCCCAAATGACATTGAAATCCACCATATCTGAATCAAACCAATCTACCAAGACCAACAGATACCACACACACACACACTCCATAGATCCTTTGAGTAATCACAGAGTCACCTACTAGGGTAGAAATAGAAAAAACAAAATTTGAAACAACCTTAGGATCAAAACCAAAATACATAACCACAAATGAGGTTACCAAAGAGAGAGGGAACCCCAAACCAAGTAACCAAAACTCATAACGAGAAAAAAGTTCTCAACCTACCAGTGTCAACATTAAGAGATGCCTTAGACTTCTGAGGAATAATAAAAGAATTGAGATAATCCCCATCACTGTCGGGGCCAGAAGTAACACCCCTTGGTACAAGAGCTCGAGGAGTGGTAACCGGTATCCTATTTTCCCAGTGACAACCCTTATAGAACAATCACATTGCACATAACCCAACTGACCACAAAGAAAACACTGTTTCATCTTTTTGTAGTAATAACCACGGTGCAATCAACCACAAAACCAGCAAAGAAGATACGTGGGTCTGGCTAAACTCTACCAACCCAAAGGTGATAGTCACCCAAAGACTGGGGATAAGGAACACTGATAACCACATAAGAAATCCCCAAATTACCTTTCTCAAACCACTATCGACTATTCCTACCTTAAATTTTCTGACCTTTTCTCTGGTATGAACATTAAGATTTCTTGATCTATCTCTTTCTTGACCTTGTCTACTTTTTTCTCATACCACTAGACTAGACTGGTGTGATAGAGTTGTTACTATCTGGGCCAACAAATTAATAGAACGTTAAAACTCAGCATTAGTAATCTCTTCTTGAGATAACTGACCATGAGTGCCACCTTCCAGAGTAGGGTGGGTCGAGACAGGTGGGACTCCATAGGGAATATCAGTAACTATGACCCTTGACCAGGTCTGTCCCCCATGAGTTAGACTAGATCGATTAATTTTTCCTCAAGTGGGACAGGTGAGGTTCTACAAACTTTAGGTCATTGAGAGGATATGATCTAAAAGGGTGAACCAAAGAAGATTTAAGGAAGAGTTTAATATCTTAGACTCCATATCCCGAACAAAGAACAATAAGAAAGTGGAACATTTCAAAATGCCTCATAGCCTCCTGATTATAAGTGTGGTGACGACACACCCATATTTAAGACTCTACTCGACATGGCTTTATGGACATCCCATGACACTGAAACCTAAGATCTGATAACAACTTGACACGACCCAAATTGGGGCCTCATCATAATGGGCGATCTCAAGTCCAACCAGGATCGGAGACCACCCCTTATACCCAACCCAACCAAACACATATACCTTGAGTTAGATGAACTCCGAACATATATCAAGGTAGCATAATTTCCATATAATGACTTTGGGATATGCCTATATACGAGGCCAACCCAACCAAGTCAATCCACCCAATAATTGAAACCATTAACAATACTAAAACCATAAACCAAAATGAAAATGATAACCCAATATATATATAACATGATCAATCCATACCCAAGATCACGATTGTCCATACAAAGCCTCTAAAGCAAAACCAAAGAGTATCTAGTGGGGACATGCCCCCGACAATAGCCAAAACTAAGTCTATGAAAAGACAAAAGTATATAAATTAATCCACGACATGAAAAAAGAGGCCTTTCAAACTATGGAAGATCACCACTTCAATCTAACATCGACTGTGCTCGAATCTGATCAACAAACAGGAGAAGTAGTATGGTCGGTTCTTACATCAAGGGGATACAGCCTCCCAAAGATAGGTTAGCAAGTGAACTCTAGCATGCACTAAGGATAACAATAAAATAATGCCATCTAGTAATACCATGTAAACCAACCATATGCACATAACCTACATACAGATATATAACCATGCCGGGAAAGGTAACCGAGTTTAGCATTCCTTTAAAAAAACATTAACCTGAGTATGTGTAGCTTAACTATCATAATCCACTCACGGGATAGATAGATCCAGTGTAACCCCCTGAACGGGCCTCAATGTCTATAACCGCATGAATTAAAGATACTATAGGATTAAGGAATTCTCGAGTACCCTTCACTCTCAATGATACATATGTACAAGTGTACTTAGAGGATTATCGTGTACCCCATAAGTATCGTATAAGGTCTTCATGACCTATCATCATGTCATAAAATATGAGTTTCTAGTGTTCGTCCCTTAGACTCCCACCTTCACGGTTAGCTATCACACCCCACTGTTATACCCAATTAGAAAAACCCATTACCATCCAACCAAACCATTATTCCATTTATTGTCAATCAAGGCTAGTACAAGTGGTATCATCATACCGACTATAGATTGCAAGTAATGTACTTAGCCAACCTTAGGGAAGTTCTACATACCCCATAGGCTATATTAGTTAGTTTACATAGGGAATTCCCATATACCCAGAAAGTACATCACCATTAAGCTTAATTGGGGGATTCCCATGTACACCACAAGTATTTCATTATTAAGCTTTCCTTGGGTGATTGCCTTGTACCCCACAAGACATTTATTAATATGTTTACTTGGGGAATTCTTTTGTACCCCACAAGGATGGTGAATTAATCCCTAATAGTTATTCAAACCATTTTCATTATTACATTCTCTTGGGGGATTCCTAAGTACCCTACAAGTTTTTCATTTAGATTAACCATAACCACCAAGACCTTATCTTTTTACCGTTCTAAACCATTCTCACCATTTAGACCATTCTAGACCATTCCAAGCATTTAAAGTATTTAAAAAATTTATACCATTTTAAACTATGCAAAAGCATCCAAATCTATGTAGGGTTCCATTACCAAACCATACCATGCAATAGATCCTATGAAAGTTCAACAATATAGTAAAAACATTCTCTTAGGCACTTAATCAAACATGTGGAGATCATAACTTTACCAAAACCAAAACAAACCATAAACCATTCAATTTAGGGTTACCTATGACCCATTTATTAAACCATAACCAATAAGCACCCACATGTGCACACCATAATGAAAAATATGTGAAAACACAATTTAAACCAACATTCAACAATATGCATCAAAACCCTCAACATACATTCCCAAAATCACCATTAATGATTTATAATCAATGTTTAAAACACACTAAAACATGCCTTTAGTTGGAACTGACAATGAGGGAAGGATTATACGCCTTATACAAGAAGATTTCATAGAGAAACTTGACTCTTGAGCCCCTTTAAAGAACCCTTGTAGAAACCCAGCCTCCAATCTTCAAAAGAGTGTTTAAAAAGGATATTTGGAGTGTTTCTATTCTTCAAAATGTGTTATGAGAGACCACCAAAGGTTATATAATGTGGGTACATAAGTCTTTGGGGTGGGAAATAATCGAACTACCCCCTACCTTTCACCATGGTCCCTTATCTTGACCAACATATGAGAAAACAACCCCCAACTCATACCTTAAGGAATGAGTGGTCCCCCCAAACTGTACCTTAAACTGTACCATAGACAATTTCAACTATTCCAACCAATAAGCACCATACAACTTGGCATCATACTTCTTGTATCCAACGATATGACTCGTATGATGTTGAGTTGTTTCTTGGATAGTAACCAAGCCAAACCCACTGCCCAATATACGAGTGAGCCACCCTCAAATCGTATCCAAGGGTACAATTGGTACCTTTGAGTTATACCTTGCCCTGAAGGTCCAAAATCTAAGAATTTTTATAAGGGTCAAAAACTGAGGTATTATACTTTGGTACCAATCAAGTAGGACTAATATTTTTCAAAAGTAAACACTGCCGCCAGTAATTTCTGTATAGTCACTTTGAATTTTTTTCTGTAGGATTCAGTTCTTTGTTGGCATAATAGATGAGATGGAGTATCTTCTCTTAGTTTTTCCTAGGACTGCTCCTAGGTCCACACCATTGGAATCACGCATCACTTCAAATATTAAGACAAATTTAGGGACACCATAATAGGAGCTAAAATTAACCTCTGTTTCATGCACTGAAAATACTTAAGGCGGGCCTCATCAAACACAAACAGCACCTCTTTCTCTAACAATTTGCACAATGGATCTATATTTTTTTAGAAGTTCTTGATGAATCGCCAATAAAAACCTGTATGTCACAAGAAACTTAGAATGTCCTTTATAGAAATTGGTTGAGGTAATTATTCAATCACCTTAATTTTAGCTTTATCGACCTCTATCCCCTTCTTCCAAATTTTGTGCTCAATCACTTTCCCTTCCTTGACCATGAAGTGACACTTCTCTTAGTTTAGAACAAAATTTCACTGTTTGTCACCTTTGTAAAGAGTTTACTAATTGAGATAAGCAATCATCAAAAAAATCACCAACAACTAATAAATCATCCATGAAAACCTCGATAGTGTCCTCTAGCATGTCAAAAAAGATGGACATTATGTAACGTTAAAAAGTTTTGGGAGCATTACAAAGATTGAGGGGCATCCTCTTAAATGCAAAGTACTATATGGACAAGTGAAAGTGGTTTTCTCTTGGTCCTTGGGGGAAATAGAAATCTGACAATACCTGAATACCCATCAAAAAAACAATACCATTCTCTATTTGTAAGACAGTTAAACATCTAGTCCATGAATGGCATAGGAAAGTGGTCCTTCTAAGTTAAAGTATCCAGCTTCCAGTAATCCATGAAAACTCGTCATCCCATGACTGATATCATAATAATTAACTCATTATATCATAAGAATTAACTCATTCTTCTTATTGGGTACCATAATGATCCTACCATTTTATGGCGCACATTGAACTAGGTTCCCCATTTGCAATCGGCAATCGAATAAACCACGCCTGCATCTATCCACTTAGTAATTTCTTTCTTCACCACTTCTTGCATAGATGGATTCAATCGATGTTGATGCTCAATTCTAGGCACGTATTTTCATTCAAGTTGAATCTTGAGAGTGTAAATTTTGGGTGGAATTTGGACTATGTCACAATAGTCCAACCAATATCCCTTTTAAACTTCTACAAAATTGAGTTCAAAGCCTAAACTTACCACTCTAGTAGATCTACTATAATAATGCTTGATAAGGTATTGTTTGCCCTATGAATGAATAATGCAAATGAGATGAGGGGGCCTTTATTTCCAAGATCAATGGCTCCTTAAAAGATGGTTTTACCAGAAGGGTTGCTCTATTTTTCAGATCAAGGTCCAACTTTTTGGCGCATAAGAATATTAACCTCTATCGACAAGTGCACTCACCGTCTAATCATAACCTTCAGTACAATCACTATCAAAATTTATGATTGTGGATGTTAGTGACACAACTCTAAGCCTCTCTTTAATACGTGCAACCAATGCATCTTCATCTATCGTATTAATCACAGAAATCACATGCATATTTTTTTTATTCTTCATCATTTGACACACATTGGATTTGACCTACTCATCATTAAGTATAAACTTTATATGTCCCATTTCCATATCAACCAATGTCCTACCCGTGCCTAAGAAAGGCCTTCCTAATATGGTAGGGATATCAAAGTCAACCTCATAATCGAGGATCACAAGATGAGCTAAAAATATAAAATAATCCACCTTCACCAATATATCACACAAGATACCAACCAGCTTCTTTAAAGTGTGATCCACCATTAAAAGTCTCATAGAGGTTGGATTAGGTTACCCTAACCCCAACTACTTGTACACCACTAGCGGCATCAAATTAATGCTAGCTCCTCGATCACATTATGCTCAGGTGAAATTGAAAGATCCAATAGTATAAGGAATAGTGAAAGATCTTGGATTCTCCTTCTTTTCAACTAAAGATTGTGAGGCAATGTCACTGCAGTGGTGCATATTATCAGTGGGCTAAAAATTCGCCGTTCTCTTCTTGGTCACAAAATCCTCCATAAATTTTACATACCCAGGCATTTGCTCTAATATTTCCTCTAGAGGATGTTTACAAAAAACTCTTTCAACGTATATATAAACTTCTGATACTTTTCTTCTTCAAATTTCTTCTTCAACCTTGGAAAAGATAGAGGAAGTCGTATGATGGGATTCAATACTAGTGTAACCTATTTTCCCGTTCCTTTATCATTGTCAGCTCTTTTTGTTTCTATAATGCCTCATCATTAGTTACCAACTTCTCTGCTTTATCTTTGTTTTCACCATTAATCTTTATAGGATCATTCCTCGTATCATCAATCACAAGCATAGGTGGATAAATAGTGGCCTTTCTACTCCAAGTAGTAATAACTAGGTTGTGATTGTTATTCTTTATATTCTAAATAGTGTTTCTAGGTAGAGTTCCCAATTTATGATGATTTGATATGGTAGACATCTTCTTAAACTGCTACTTCATTATGGTTGTATGCAACTCTACTTTCTGGATAAAGCCCTTAACATCTGCCTTAATTTCCTTAAGAAAACTCTCTTAGATCTCTAAACCCATCACAAGCTTTATAAACAATGCTTCCAAACTCAAACTTCTAGACTCAACATCATAGTTATTGGGTGGAACATAAAGGCCACTCTCAATCTTCGATCTTATCCCTATACTTGTTTCTATGGTATTTTTCAACCTTGATTCCCTTAAGTTCTAAGTATCTTGATTAGACCCCTGGCTTTTGGCTCGAAAACCTGCTATGTCTCTATCTAAATACCTTGATTCTTCTTTAGAAGTTGAACATAAAGGCCAATATTATCCTTTTAATCATCTTTCCTTCTCCAATTACCAATAAAATCTCTACTCTTATCCCTATACCTATCTCTATAGTAGTTTTGACCTTGATTCCCTTGCCTCAAGCTCTAAGTATCCTGATTAGACCCTTGTATTTTGGCTCAAAAACCCACCATCTATCCATACAAATACTTCACTTCTTCTTTGGAATCTAATTCTTTATGTCTAGAAGCCTTACCTTGTGAACTGAATACATTCACCTTTTCTTCTCCAAAAACTACAAATTATTTCATAAGTAGACCAATCTAAGTTCTTAGTTGTTATACCTCTTGAACCACTTACTCATCAAATGCCCTCTACTCACTGGAAATACCAATAACATAACTACTGGTTGATCTATCTGCCTCCTGAGTATGGCATTTAGTGATCTAGTCTATGATTTCCATATCATGGTCCCAACAAAGACTCATAAACTTTCCTCCTATACTAGTATCATCCATAGGCTTGGTATTAGCATTTAAGGCTCTGTATAATATCTCAAGAAAGTTTCTCCCTGTGATTATATGATTTGTAACAATCTACAGCTTATTCTTAAACCTCAATTATGTCTCATATAATGCCTCAGGATGCAATTTCCTAAAATTATAGATCTCATCCTTCAACTATAACATTCTATAGGATGGGAAAAATCAAACCAAGAACTATGTCCTCAATTCACTCCAAGTGGTAGTAGATTTATAAGGCATCTCTCCTAACCATAAATTCGCTTTTTTTGTTAGAGGGAATGCGAACAACCAGATTCGTATAGCTTCCTGACTTACCCTAGGAAGATTGTACATAGTGCAAATCCCCACAAGGTTCATAAGGTGAATGTTTGCATCATCAGTACACAAACCAGCAAGAACTCCCCTAAAATTAAGTAGGTAGATCATTGCACTTGTAATATCAAATTTGGTCCCTTGGGCAATTCGGGAGAAAAGCATGCACCTGTTTCAACTAGTTCAACATACCCCAGATATTTTTCTAGATCATCATACACTACAAGTACTGATGAATGAATTGTTGACCTTTGTTCCTCATAATCTATCTCTATCAAATAAGGCTCGACATTCTTCCTCCTCCTATCTAGCTCATTCTTCCATAACTGCTCCATGGGAAGCTGATTGCCTAGCAATTTTCTTAACCATCGTACGAGTAGTAATCTGCTCTATAGTTACTTGAACACCATGTTAAGTTGGTTGATTCAAGGTTGCTGGTTAATTACGAACCCCTTGAGCAGGGATCCTTGATCATAAGCTAGTTCTCTTTTCATCTTATAATTCTAATGTAAAGTTTGTTTAAGCTCGGGATCAAATGGAATTAGGGGGAATGCCTTGATTCCAACTACTAGGAATACACCAGCTTGTTCCCTAGAAATAACTAAAAATCAGAAATCAACAAATGAAACCAACAACTTTGACAAATTCGATAAATTAATTTGTAACTGTATTCCCTAGCAATGACACTAAAATTACATTTTCCCCAAATTAAACATCTACAAAAGTAGAAAGTCATCGTCGACTAAATATAGAACCCAACTAAGTTGGCATCAAACCCTTGAGGAATAGGACAAGAATCTATCAAAAGCTTGCTGATGTAACTGGAAATTGCGTAAATAAAAATGGGGTTTTGTAACAATAAGAGTAACAACAATGATTTTAGGGGAATTACGGTTGTGATCAATATGAGACAAGCACCAGTATTATTTCCCCACGACTTTATAACTCCATAGACTAATCTTACTTATCGAAGTATCTCGATGCCTTGCATGCAAAATCTAACAAGTTATGTATCATCTAACCATCTCTCACTCTTTGTTTAGGTGAATTTCACTCATGTCCTCTCGATTTCAGAGTGTCGCATTACTAACCCTTGTTTGGGATCTCAAATTAACTATCCTAGTTACAATTCAAGTTAATTAGATGAAGGTTCGTATTTTTAGATTACTATTGTTGTATACTTTTTCCAATATCTAGCTCTCTCTCTTAAGTAAATATCAAATATAGGTGAATTCATAACCTATACATCCATTAAGAAAGCAATCAAAATGAAGGAAATACCAATACATGCAAGAACACTAATCTAAAATGACTTCACACTTAACTTGAGTTGTTAATTCATCTTGGTTTCCATAACCCTAGGTATGGGTTTTTGGTACCCATTGTCGTAAGAACAAGAAAAGATTCCATAGATGAAAGCATAATGTTGAACTTACAAAAAAAGATGTAAAACCCAAAATCTCAAATCAATTATAAACCCTAAAATCTAAGAACAATAATCTCAAGAGCAATAGTGTATCTCAGAATTAAAAACAATGTAAAAAGTATATAGAGTACGTAACCAAACAATAAACATCCAAGAAGTATATATAGATACAAAATAAAACTTATCATAAAAAGTGTAGAAAATCTAGATCAACAACAACTCACTACTTGTGGGTTGGGTTATGGGTCTCACCCACGAGTCATGCCTTTAAGTCATAGGAATCAGAGCAAAAATCAAACTTTTATATTTTCAACTCATGACTCCAACTCACATGGCATGGGTTAGATTCACGAGTCATAAGTTGTAGTCGTAAGTTTTACACTTAGAAATTCTCCTCAATACTCAATACATGTCTGCAACCCATGGGGCATGGTTTGTATCCCCGAGCTGTAGGAGAAATCATGGAACTCAGACCCTGCACATTATCTCTATATCTCAAGTCATGTACAAAATTCATGAGCAGTAGGTACTACCGATGAGTCATAGGTTAACTTGTGGCTTACCAAAACAACAAATCTTCATTCTTTTTTCTTAGTCTTTACTCTAACCCCTGTTTTCCGGCAAAATCAATGCAAATGAACATAATGGATAACAAGAATACCAAAATCCCTGCATAATTTCCAAATTTTAAGCATTGAAAGTTCCATGAAATCATGGAACATCAATCACCAAAAGTCATACAATTCATTGGTTTCATAAATTACAGTATATCCAAAGGCAATCCACGAGTTATTCTAGTATTATCAAGCCATCCTTATCAAATTTAAGGATTCCTTTTAGAAGTGTACGGTCAACCCAAAGGAGTCTAAACTCTAGTTCAACCTTTATAAATTCATTCACTATACCAATCCTCCTTTATTTATACTGAGATTGAAGATTCCATCATTATCTAGCAACCCTTATATTCAAATCATTACTATGTTCAAGACCAACTCCATTAGCCAATCATTTAACTCTATTCAACTTACAATCTAGCTTAAGTCAGGCACCTTTATACCATTTACTTCTTAACTCTTAGCCTGACATAACTTAGACTCTTAAGTTAATTCATTGCCACCTCATACCATTATCAGTTCTTATCACTAAATTTAAGAAGGAATATTACATATTCCAACACACATAAAACCAAGTTTATCCTTTTCATGGTAATTAGGATAATTCACTAGATTATAAGATCACAAAATCTCCTTATCTATGTTGACATAATTCACATTACAACTTATCTATGTTCAAATAATTTACATTACAATCCATCATGGAGTCATACAAACACAAAATACCCATCAACGATTTATACATTAACATAATAACACTCAATTTGATCTTTATTACATTAAATCCATTTTCTATCCATCCAAACTCCATGCGTGCAGGCCTAAGATTCTGGGCTCTAAGTTGTTGCAATAAGTAAGCTATAGTAAGATATACCATGAATCATATTCCTTCTTCTTCACATTTTCGAAGGCTAAATCATGTAATAAATAATATTTACAAGAGTAATTAATAAACTACTCTTCAAAAAAATACCTTGGGAATTCAAGCACACTAACTTTTACCTTTATTCACAGTCTACAACTTTACCAAAGGGTCAACTAGTCATCAAAATAGTTCCTTCAAGCTCAACCCAACTCCATTAATTGAGTTTAAAGGTTAAAATTTGCACCTTTGTTTAATTCAAGGTTCCATACTATCATTTTTTATGTTTTTGAATAACTAATTCATGTTAGGGGTTATTGATTGACAATCTAGAAGTGATTCTAGGTGGTATTAACCCAATTCATAGGTTTTATCGAAAATATCATAAACTTAGGGTTCAAATCACCAAGAATTTCACTATTAAAGATTTTTCTAAATATTCTAGGATACTACAGGATTGAAAAGCAAAGAATATGGTGGAAGAAACATAACTTAATCAAAAATTTCCACCCATACCAAGAGAAAATCGACCCTCTAAGGCTTAGGAATGAAATATTAAGATTCAGGGGATGAAAATAATTAAAACAAAAATGGGTTATAAACTATTGTGCATGTCGCTATAGAGGCCTGACCCACTATAGTGCCCTAACCCGCTATCCTCAGTTTTTCAATATGGACAGTCTTTAGTAAATTAGTCATAGTTTTTTACTCAGAAAGCGGATTAATGATTAGTCAATTAATTTGGAAAGAACACTCAGATATATTTAATTTTGTGTCTAATGAAACCCCTAAATCCTTATATTCTAGTAAGGATTGGTCATACAAGGTTGACCCTAGTTTAAACTTAGTTGAAAACTAAATCGATAAGGATGCGTTCAACTTAACTTTGTGTTAGTAGTATTGTAAGTTCTTAGTACATATCAAATATACTCCCATAATAAATAATTGATCCTAAAACATGTGATAAATAAGATTTGTATGCCTTTGGAACAAATATTTTTAGTAAGGACGAAACTAGTCGCTACAACAGATATCCATTTATCCTCTATTCATCCCTAAATAGGCATTAGATGAAGAGAAGCACGAAGTCAGAATTTATAAAGACGCTACTTTCTAAGTTGCTTGTGTAGTACCTTACTTACCCACTCGCTATAATTTATCAACTAAATCACCCCAAGTTTCTCTTTCCATTCCCCAAAATGAGTTGTTAGAATAATGAAATGTTTTGAAAAAGTAATTCGATTATTAGTGATTTACCTTGCTATAAAGACCTATGTCACTACAGCGACATCGCTATAGTTACCTACATCGCTATCGTGACATTAATCCCGCTATAGAGGGACTTTTTTGCTTTGGAGATGTCGCTATAGCGACATGGGTGAGGCAGAATGTCCAATTTTCTTCCAAATTTCCCATTTTACGACATACCTTAAATCTAAGACATCCCAAACTAACCCCTTTACATCTACATCAATACCAAAATTCTATTCACTCAAATTCAATTCCTAAAAGTCCCCCTTATTGTCTTAACTAACATAAGATTAAGATAAACTTTATTATATCTACCCAATCCATTCTCGAATTTCCCTATATCATATTTCACTCAGATTTTGTACAAGACTAGCCTAGCCTAAAAATCCTAACTCCTAACCTGAGAAAAATCTTAACCCAAGCAATTACACCCTAAATAATGATATAAGGAACATTAAATTACTAAGTAATACACCATGTTTTCCCCTTGAGACATCTACTTTATGACCTTACATCTACCTTATGACCTTTTTTCACCCTTTCATGATCAACACATTAGAATAGATCATCTAGAGTACAACCACTAACCAACACACTACTATGGAATTCATTAATACATAAATTCTCCACCACCATTTATATTATTCTATTCTACTCTCAACAATCAATCATTGATAACCAACCAGTTTCTTAGTTATCATCCGAGGATAAGCTATACTTATTTAGCCTCACAACTAGTTTACAACTAATCAAGTTCTCAACCCAAAATACCTCAATAACTCGGGATCAATAACAATTAAGTATTATCATGATCAATGAGAGAGACATCAAGATTTAAGAACACATCTCATAATCCTATTCCCTCATATGATCCTACAACTAAGGATCATCAATCATAATCAAGTTATTTTATTGCAAGGACCCTAACAATTCAATTATATCATTCCCAAAGAACACTATTAATTAATAATTATTATCACATAATAAGCATATGAGCAATGTCAAATAATAAACAGCCATTGACAAATCATTTTAGTAGTCAATACATCAGTGACTATTTTTACGAATAGAAAACTATAATTTCACAAATACCCAAGAACTTCGTTCCACCATAATCTCATGATTTCCTCATCAACTATGCATTATCATCAAAATGCAAGTAGATACTCAATCAATAGCAAAAATCACTAAGTCAGATAAAGGCTTCTGTTCACATGTAAATATTAACTCAACCGACAACATCACCCACATCAAACCACTTTGATGCCAAATATTACCATATTCACCCTTTTATTTTTAACTGAAAATTAGGCATCATTTAAACCTTTAAGTTAATTTAAAGCCAAAATAAATTTTTTTAAAATCACAATCATGAATTACCACAAAATTTTCTTATCATGATTTGTAGTATCAAGCAACAATAGCCCTTTTCTATGGTACTTATTCATATACCAACCACTTGAAACAAGAGTTTCCACAAGTATATACTATTTTTCTTTTCCATTTTATCAATGATAAGACCATACCCAACATTTAGCATACCATTTTTCACTTAAATAACATCACAAAAATTTCTTTAATCATTAGCACATCAGTAAGTTATGACCTTTTACAATTCATAATATTTACAATAATTTAACTAACTTCAATTCATATAATCATCAAGCTCCATTAACCTTCAGTACCAAATTAAACCTTCATGTTACTACCACCAAGACAAGCAATAATGATAGTCAAATTTCATCACACACTCACAATACATGGTAACTTAAAACATTCACTTATTCCCGATTCAAAATAAAATAAACAACTATAATTCACAAATACATGAATCCAGAGAATTCCAAAATCAATAAACCATTTTTATATCTCATTAAGATAACCTCTACTCATGCACTTGATGACCCTGAGTTGGTTATATAATATGTTATACACAACCCTTACTGCCAGATACCAATTAAAACCTTCCTAATTCTATTTTTCATTACTTGTATCCGTCCAAGCAGAGTTAAGTGACATCCACTTGTCTAGTCAAGATACTAATTGAAATTAAGAGATACCAATTAGACTTAACCTATTTAACAACTGAACAACCACACAAGATAGAGGGAAAAAGTGAAATAATTTTCCTAAAATGCCTAGATTAGATGTGGAAGTCAATGCACCAATCCACAAGACTCTACTTAATATTTTCTCATGTACTAAGAGACTAATAACCTAGTCTCTGATACCAAATTTGTCACGATCCAAATTACTAAATTATGAGGTAACCTATTCTAATCCACCTAGATAGGTAAACCCTTTACTATCCTTTCAATATAAGATGTGAAAGTCTTAAGATAAATATAATGACCCTCCAGATTACTTTCTATATTTTCATACATTTTTGTTATTTAGAGCTTTCCTATAGCTGGCCGAAGTCATTGATGACTTGCTGAACTTGACAGTTTAGTTATCGGGCAGTTCATTTAAATTTTAGAGCCAATTTTCTATTTTGAAGTCTTTGCTAGTAAGGATTGGCTATCGAGCATAACATTTAGGTTAACAACCTTTTATACTAATTCTGACAGTTCCAATAGCTTTGAAACATTAATTAAGGAAAGGGGCACCTTCGGTTTGAGTCCTGAGGTATTTGGACTGATTTTGAGCCATTGGGCAAAATTTGGTAAAAGTGGCCTTTAGTATGGGGCCTATATTTCGTTAGAACAATCCCAAATGAAAATTTTGATGGTACCATTGAGTCCAAAATATTGAATTTAATAGGGATCCAAAATATTGAATTTAATAGGGAATAATAGTTTATTCTTATTCATGGGATTACAAACAAATCCAAAATAGTTAGTGTAAGTTTCCATTTAATTCTTTAGTAAATTCACCAATTTATCCATAAATCTCTAGTTTTCTGATGAGTTGATTGTGGTATCATTTGAGATCAAAATTTACTTATTCATTAGGGTAAATGATCCTTGAACATAGAGGGATGTATTAATGGCTTCGATAGTGCGATTTCGAAAGAGGCCCCATATGAGATTTTGACTTGATTTTGGTAAATCATAAAAATGATATATAGGTATCATTATTCTCATATTAATGTGTAGATCACTACGAAGGCTTTTCAAAAGGGGAAATCTATAATTTAGCAGAGTTTATTGGGTTTTCTTTGGTGTCCAGGTAGGCTAAGCTTACTCTTCCGTTAGACTGAGATAAATTATAGTATTGATATGATATTATTTTAGTATTGGGTTGATAATTATGAATTGGTGGTATGTTTAACAAATTTAGATTATTTAGCCAATAGTAAACTATAATTAGGCATATTTGACCTAACTACCCATTCCTTAGGTTGAATTGCCATCGTTGTAATTTGGAACCTTATCCTAGTTTGGGTTACTAATTGACTTAGAACTAATCTTCAAGGTTAGAAATGGGACCCTCCAACCCATATTAGACCAAGATTATTATTAGCTCCTTGTAGACTTAATAGGCCTTTATACATTATCTTATTTATATTCTTGAGACTGAGGAGTTTATAGACCTATTATAACTTATTCTAGGCTTGTATTTAGGAGATATATAGACTAGTTCAAGTATGGAAATTTACATCATTAATATCGGTTCAAGTTCAAAACCTATGATGGTAATATCTCTGATTCAAGTTCTTTCCTCTAATGATCATAATTATGATATGTTTTCTAGTTTGAGTCAGTTATTAAGAGGTTACTTTTGATGGTTATAGAACTGGTTCGAGTCTGGTGTTCATGTTATGGAAAGATCCTCAGTTATGGTTATGATATTTTGATGGTTGAAATATTTACAGTTATTACTTCTTCCTGATTACAGTCACCAGGCATATGGGGGATCATATTTGATCATTTACTTTTGTTTGCATCTCCTAGGCTTATGAAAGCCCAATTATGCTATTTATAGTTATGTTCTTGAGATGTTATTTATTCGATTGTTTACTTTCAGTATTTGGAGTATTATTCTAGGTTTGGCCTTTTACCCTGACTTAGATTATAATCTTGTATATTATTGTATTTATTTAGCTCAGTCAATCGATGATACCTACTGAGTAGTCATTGCTTCGGTACTCATATTACACCTCTGTAGCCTTTTTTAGGTGCAGATCCAAGTACTAATAACCATCATTGATGTTGTATTAGTGAAGGTCAGAGTTTAGAAATAGGGTGAGTTATTCGAGTTGGAGTTGATTTTATCATCTCCTTCTATTTTGTATGATCTTTCTATTTCAAGACTATTGTATATTTGACATTGATAGTACTATTATTCTTTTACTAGAGGATCTTGTACTAGTCTTACCATGTCATGGAATAGTGTTCCTCTTTTTCTTATTTCTCTTCAGTTAAGTGATTATTCCTATGTATTATGAATTATAATCCAATTACTTGTTTAATTCTAGCATTTATGTTATTTTCCACCAACAAGCCCATTTCTTGTCGTTCTAAACCATGATTTGGATTACCTAATAGTGGGATTAAGTTGGTGCCATTATGACTCATAAAATTAGGTCATGACAAATTGTTATCAAATATTAGGTTCACTAGTATTGTTGGTATAAGAGAAAGTGTCTAATAGTGTCTCGTGGATCTAAACAATGACCATTGTTTCTTATTTTTGGGAAGCTATAGGAGATCCTTACTTCCTTCACTAATTTTGTGCTTAGAGTCTATATTGGTTTATAATATTTATTTATTTTATTTTTCAACAGATGGGTAGGGAGTGAGCTACTACTACAAGAGATAAGGACCCTGAATCTGGGACTACGAATCCTATCAAAGAACGTGGATGATAGAGAGGTCAAGAGAAAATAAGAGTTAGAACCCCAGCTAAAAATTGAGATAAGAAGCTTTCACTAGACCCTATTTCTGCTTCCAAACTAGATATTCCTCCACCCCAGCCTGTGGTGGATAGGGACAGCCTAGGCTTCACTGGGGTTTATTATTTGTCACTACTTAAAGATGTATTAGTTCATCTTTTGGGATTATTTGGTGGTTTACCATCTCAGAGTACTCAGTCTAAGGATCATAGTGGTACCATAGTAGAGTAACCTGTAGATATGGCCCCCAAAGTTGATATCCCTCCAGCGCCAGTAGTTACTCAGCAGGAATTCACCCAGCCTACTATGTCTGTTGAGGAGCAGAAGGTTTTTGGTAGATTCTTAAGATTGACCTTGCCTAGGTTTTCTAGGGCACTAGGCGATGATACATTTGACTTCTTGATGGCTTTTAAGGATAGGCTTCGTAATATGGGCCTAGTGGAGACTCATGGGGTTGAGTATACTATTTTTCAGTTGGATCAAGCATCTTGACATTAGTGGAGATGTTATCTTTATTCTAGACCAGCAAGATTTTTTCCTTCATATGGACTCAATTCTCCAAGGTTTTCTTGGAGAAGTATATGCCTCGTAGGTTAAGGGAGAATCTGAGAGATTAGTTTTGAATATTAGAGTAGGGTTCTATGACTATCTTAGAGTATGAGGCTCAGTTTTATGAGTTGTCCATGCATTCTATATCTTTTTTGCTGACCGAGTATGAGAAAATTTGACATTTTGTTTAGGGATTGATACTTTCTCTTAGTATTGCTACACAGAGTTTGGTTTCAATCATCAGATCTTTCATTGAGGTATCTAATCATGCCCAGATCCTAAAGGAGATGCATCATGAAGCACAAAGGGAAAATAATAAGAGGCACATTATCAGGGTAGTTTTAGTAGGAGTTGGAGTGGCTTATAATTTAGAGGTAGAGGTTCTCAGGGTAGAGTAACGACCCAGGACTACCCCTAGTCATCACACGATGCTTACAATCTCGAGGTACCACAAGCTAACCTATGAGCTGGTACCTATTGTGAGCACTGGATAACATAATAAGACATGTGGAAGAATACTGACATGCCATAAGGTTTTAATAACTGAGTTTAAAATTAAAATATGAGTCTATAGAAACAACTGACTGAATCTGATAAATTAATAATAAATTGGATAACGAACTATAATTTTTGAATACTGAATAACTCACTCTAATGTCTGAAAAGCCCCTAACTCTGACTGACTAAATATGAGTTGATGGGATAGGCCCCCAACTAACTCTGCTAACTACTGAAATATAGATATGTAGTAAAATAATCTTTCCTCAGTAAAATAATCTTTCCTCGATTGATGAGGACTCACCACTACTACTGTACTACTGATAGCCTGAGGAGTGAGGTCTAAGCATATTCTGGGAGGTGAGCGTTATCACCTATGATATATGCTTATTCTGGGAGGTGAGCGTTATCACCTATGATATAATACATCATAGTGCAAAAAAAGGTATGCGATCGGTACTTTGAATGTACTGGTATGCTAAATAAGGTAGGCTGACATGCAAGGTTTCATGAATAGGAATAATAAAATATCTAAATATACATGTAAAACATGGCATACTGAATAGAGATCATGAAATCTGTAGGCACTGGAGATACGAGAAGTATGTAAATACTGTGTATGTATAAGAATCTGTAAAAACTAAAAATACGTGAAAATCTATAGACACTAAGGATGCATGACCAGCATATAACATGAACTAAGTAAAATATGTAAACTAAAATACTAAAATAACTAAAATCTGTATGCTTTGACCAAACAACACTAAGACTGAATAACTAAACTAGGACTATATCTGAGACTGTGGGAGGTATCATCTAACCAACATTCCCCTATTTGAGCTAATCGAGGTCCAACCTGTAACCCCAATTGGAAGGGTGTTAATACCATGCCACGAGTACTAAGGATGGCTGTGTGGATCCACTAAACTAATATAATTTCCAAAGAACTAAGGGTGTCAATCCTGAATTGATGGGTGACCCCTATGAGATAGTTAAGCCTAATCTGATGGGTGACTTCTCATACCCTATAATGGCTACATAGTTTTGGAGTATAGGGACTGCTATGAATGACTTTTCCTCTCTGACAGGGAAGCCACCATCCCTACACTTGCTCGGTGCTAAATCCTACTCCCAACTGAAAGACACTGACATGCTAGACTGTTCTGAGTTTAACTGGCTGATATTTGACTATTCTGAAAATGCTCATAGTATGTTCTGAAGACTATTTTGTGATGTACTGAGACTAGACTAAAGAAACAACTATGGATTTCAAGTATTCAATACCCCCAGGACTCAAAACAATTATAGTAAAATGGCACTAAAACTTGGAGATCAAAACATGAAGGCTCATATTAAATAAATTACTCTTGTAGGCATTTTATTAAACACATGTAGTTCATGGTTTAAAAAAATCAGAGGAATGTCATGGAACTTGTATAAATAGCATGAATTCATCATAATAACATTAAATCATGGTTTAATTTAATAATTAATAATTAAAATATGGAGGATTGAATATTAATAATAATGTCATGGTAACATGGTATAGAATCAATAGTACATGGAAATTCATGGATGAAATCATAATTTAAAATCAAATAACTTGAAAAGACTAAAACTTGAAATTTCAATAGGTTACTTGGACTCCATGGATGAAAGGAATCCATGGATGAACATCGAACATACCTAGGATAGTGAATTTCTTGAAGTTTTGGGTGAGTTCTTGAGGATTAGCCTTGAAATTGGAGAACTAAGGTTCTTGATTTAGGAGATTAAGCTTCTTGATTTGGGAGAAAATAATTCAAATAATGAGTTTAAAAACATTTTTAGGGCTTAAAAGCACACCTGGGCGAATTAAAATTAGGGGAAAGGACTGTTTTTCCCTTAGATGAAACTTTTCATTTTTGTTGAATTTTTTGGAAATGGACACCTGGCATGGCGCGGTTCTATCACATCGTGTCACTGGAAACTGAAAACTAGAAACTGGGCTGACAGTGCGACGCGAAGAAATTGTGGTGCCCTTTTGATTCTGATTTTCACCATTGGCGCGGCGCACCATTATCGCGCTGCCTTATTGGATTTGGAAAATTATGAACTGGGCCTATGGCATGATGTGCCACTATTGTGGAGCAACACTGTAAATTTACAATTGCTATTTACACTAACTCCGCGACGCACTAATGGTCAAAATGACAGTGTTTAACGACTGAAACTTAAAATCACCATAACTTCTTACCCGGTTATCAAATTTAGGTAAATTTTATATTATTGGAAAGTTAATTGAATTTCCTACACAATGGAAGGCTCTAAACTGAAAAATAATGAGTATTTTGAAAATTATATACATGAATACTCATGTATTGGGACTTAGATTATGCTAGAAAAATATGGGGCGTTACAGGTAGGTACTCTCCAAAACAATCTTATCAGCTTTAGGGATAGTATAGTCGTCCCGTTCATACCACACTACAACTTATTAATAGGGAATCCCAGTTATTATGATTATCTTTGCTAGAGTAGTGGAATCCTTTTAGAGAGAAATATTTTGGGATTTTAAACGAAGGTACTATTCTGTGTTAGTGAGATCTTTTAGATAAAGTGTAGCACTTGTCCTTGTTCTGGGTGTGGTATCTTCGACCATTATTCTAAAGAGTGTCCCCAGGGTGGGACAGTTGTACCTGCAGCACAAAGTGTTCTGTCGATTAGGGTTGTGTCGCCCCCAGTTTGAGGTGGTATGCATGGTCATCAAGGTGGTCCCTAAGGTTTTCATGGAGGACCTAATATAGGTAGGATAGATGATCAGTCAGGCACCCAACCAGGTGGTAGGTGAGGTCATTTATATGTTGTACCTAGTAAATCAGAGGCAGAGTCTTTGAATGCTATTATTATAGGTACGATCTCAGTATGCCATCAGCCTGCTTTTTCTTTATTTGATTTGGGCACTACTTATTATTAAGTGTTTAATTATTATGCACTGCGGTTAGAGTTGTCTTGGGATTTTTTCTGTGTCATTATATGTATCTACTTATGAGTGTGATTCCTTAGAAGTGGATCGAGTTTATAGATCATTCGTTATGACTGTTCTAGAGTTTTATACTCAAGCTGATCTTATTGTGTTAGATATGGTGGAGTTTGATATAATTCTAGACTTAGACTAATTATCATTCAATCATGCGATTTTGGATTATTTTTCTAAGACTGTTACCTTAGCCATGCCCATCATACCCCCAATAATGTGGCAAAGATCTATTTTCCGCACATTGATGGGGATTATTGCTTATATTTGTGCTAGGATACTTATATTGAGGGGTTGCGAGTCTTATCATGCTTATATTTGTGATGTTAGTGCGTAGAGTCCTTCACTTAACTCTATTCCTATAGCCCAAGATTTTCCTGATGCTTTTTTCCTACCGATCTACCTAGTCTTTCTCCTGAGCGTGGTATTGACTTTATTATTGATCTCAAGCCGAGCACCCAACCTATTTCTATGAAACCTTACCCTATGGCTCCTGTCGTTCTTAAGGAACTAAATTCTTAGCTTCAAGATCTTCTAGTTAAGTCTTTTACTAAGCTGGATGTGTTACCTTAGGGCAAATTTGTATTGTTTCTAAAGAAAAGAGATGGTCTTTGCATATGTGTATTGATTATAGGTAGATGAATAACATGAAGGTAAATAATAGATATCATATGCCTTATATTAATGACCTATTTTATGAGCTTTAGGAGGATTAGTGTTCTCTAAGATTTACTTGAGATCCAGTTACCATCAATTGAGGAATCGGGACAAGGACATTGCAAAGACAGTCTTCAAGACTTGTTATGGCCATTATAAGTTCCCGGTGATATCTTTTCATTGACCAATTCCCTAGCCGCGTTCAAGGACTTGATGAACTATATGTTCAGGACTTATTTAGACTCCTTCATAATTATGTCCATAGATGACATCCTTGTGTATTTAAGGAGTAGGGAGTAGCATATACGGTATTTCAAAATTGTGCTCCAGACTTTGAGAGTTCATAGGCTTTTGGCCAAATTCTCAAAGTGTGAGTTCTGTTCGATTTGGTTACATTCCTAGGATATGTGATGTCTAAAGATGGGATTAAGGTGGATACGAAAAATATTGAGGTTATTCAAAATTGGTCCAGACCTGTATCTCTATTTGAGATTCATAGTTTTATTGATTTGGCAGGTTACTATAGGCGGTTCATTAAGAGTTTTGCTACTACTGCAGCACTGATAACCCAATTAACCTGGAAGGAGTTTCTTTCCAACGGTCTGAGAAGTATGAGTTGGGCTTTCAAAAGGTCAAGGGTTTTCTCACTTCAGCTCCTATAGCGGATCTTTATGTTGAAGGCTAGGGATTTATCGTATATTGTGATTCTTTTTCTCGGTTCATTAGGTCTAAGTTATTGCTTATGTATCGAGGTAGTTGAAGGTGCACGAGCGTAAATACCCCACTTATGATTTAAAGTTGGCGGTGATAGTTTTTGTGTTTAAGATTTAGAGGCATTATTTACATAGAATTCATTGTGATATCCACATTGATCATCGTAGTCTTCAACATCTTATGATTCAGAGAGAGCTTAATTCTAGACAACACAGATAGATGGAGTTGCTGAAGGATTATGACATCACTATTCTATACCATCCATGCAAGGTGAATTTGGTAGTGGATGCCTTAATCTGGAAGATGGTGAGTATGGGTACCTTGTCTTTTATTTTAATTTCTAAGAGACCGTTGGTGTGGGACATCGATTCCTTAACCAACTTGATGATGCTACTTGATATTTCAGACTCTAGGAGGATCTTTTATAGTGTTGAGGTGAGGTCTACTTTATTTAAGCAGATTTTGTGTCGCTAGTTTGAGGATAGGGGAATTTGTATCATTTGTGATTAGGTATTGAGGGGTGTGTCCAGGAGGGATACCATGGATTCTGATGGTATACTGAGATACAATAGCCACATTTATGTTTTAAGGTTGGTGAATTAATTCAGTTTATTTTTTGTGAACCTCACAACTCTAGATACTCGATTCACCCTAGAACAACTAAGATGTATAGGGATTTGAGGTAGAACTTCTAATGGGGTGGTTTAAAGAAAGATGTCATGGACTTTATAGCCCGTTTCCTATATTGTCAGCAAATGAAGGCCAAGCAATAGAGTCAATATGGCTTGATTTAGAGATTACCCATTCTCAAGTTGAAGTAGGAGTGAATAAACCTAGAGTTTATTAATGGTTTACCTTGCACCTCTTATGGTTCTGATGATATTTGGGTCATTGTTGATTAATTGACCAAGTCGACACATGTTTTTCCTATTCAGATATCTTTCAGTGTCAGAGGTTATCCCGAATCTATATTTATGAGATAGTTTGCCTGCATAGAGTACCAATATCTATATTTTAAACAAGGGATCAGTATTCACCTGTAACTTCTAGAGGGTTTTTTAGAAGGAGTTAGGTACTCAGGTGGATCTTAGCACCCTTTATCATCATTAGACCGATGCGAAGTTGGAGCAAAAAATTTGATTCTTGAGGGAATATCCGAGCTTGTGTTATGGACTTTAGAGGTCAATGGGATCAATACTTAGAATTAGAAGAGTTCGCATATAATAATAGCTACTATTTTAGTATTGAGATGGCACTATTTGAGCTACTATATCGTAGGCATTTCCAATCTCCAATAGGTTAGTTTGATACCTCTGATGTTAGGCCTTGTGGTACTAACTTTCTTTAGGAATCGTTTGATAGGGTTAAGGTAATTTAAGATAGAATGAGGGTAGCTCAGAGTAGGCAAAAGGCTTTTGTAGATTGTAGAGCCTTGAGATTTGGAGTTGGAAATCGAGTATTCCTTCAAATATTGCCCATGAAGGGCGTGATGAGGTTTGCAAGGAAAGGCAAGCTCATCCCAAGGTATATTAGTCTTTTGAGATACTTTATATAGTTAGAGAGATGGCTTATGAGTTGGCCTTGCCCCCAAATTAGTCGTTGTTCATATAGTTTTTCATGTTTCTATGTTGCAATGTTACATCCTTGATGATTCATATGTGCTTCAGTGGAACTCAATTTAGTTGGATAAGAGACAGCCCTTGGTGGAGGAGCCAGTTCTCATAGTATCAGGGATATCTTAAGGTTGCACTCTAGGGAGATTCCAGTATTTAAGGTTCAGCAAAGATACCACTCAGTAGAGAAGGCTACTTCAGAGATTGAGAGGGAGATGTGTTCCTAATATCCCCACCAGTTTGAGCATTCGGGTACATCATAACATTTACTTTCGCGGACGAAAGTCCTTATAGTATGGAAATTATAAATGACCCTTCAAGTTGTTTTTTGCATTCTTACACTTTTTCACAGTTTTGAGCTTTCCTATATCTACCCAAAGTAATTTGTGACTTGTTAGAGCTGATAGTTCAGTTAACAGGTAGTTTGATTGGTTTTTAGAGCAAATTATTTGTTTTGAAATCTCCACTGGCAAGGATTGGCTATCAAACGTAACTTTAGGTTAAAAACCTCATATTCTAATTCTGATAGTTCCATCAGCTCCAAAATGTCAATTTTAGGCTAGGACCTTTGGTTTGGATCCAAAGGCTTTCGAACTCATTTTGGGCTATTGGACAGAATTTGGTAAAAGTGGTCCTTGGATGTGGGGCCCATATTTCATCAAACAACCCTGGATGAAAATTTTGATGGAGTCATTGAGTCCAAAATATTAAATTTAACAGGGTAGCATAGTTTGTTTGCATTCATAGGATATCGAATGATTCCCGAGGGGTTGGTGGGAGCTTGGCAAAATCCAAGTTTAGTTGGTGCATGCGCTTAAGCTGGCCTTTGATCACTTAAGCAGAGGCCACTCTAGTGGTCAAAGATGGTCCAGCCCAAGCCGCTTTAGAGGAGGCTTACCACTAAACTGAATGTTCCTTAAGTGGCATTTCATCCATTTTAGCGGAGGCCAGCCCATGACAGAAACCGTTTTTGCGTTCAAGTGACCACTTAAGCTGCACTTAGAAGGGCATTTAATTCAGCCCTTCACCCATTCTCTCCCATTTCTCTTATGTCCCAAAGAGCACTAAAGCCCTAGGGAGTGTAGAAAATTGGGAGACTCAGCTTTGGGTGATAGTACAGTGTTGGTAAGCTCAGAATAGTCATTTCCTCAGCGTAGTCCTTGTAAGTTTTCGTCTAATTCTTGATTTAATTCTCTAATTTAGTCATAAATTCCTTATTTAATAACGGGCTGATTAAGGTATTGTTTGATCTCGGAACTTACTCATTCTTTGGGTAAATGATTCTTGAGCATAGAGAGACAATTGATGGTTTAAAAAATGCGATTTTGCAAGCGGACCCCCCATAGAATTTTGACTTGATTTTGGAAGTGAAGCATAAAAATATAATATGGGTATCATTATTCTTGTAGTAATTCTTAGATCATTAATTTGATAGTGTGGTATCATGTCGACGCTTATCGAAAGAGGAAATCTAAAATTTAGCTAATCTTATCGGGCTTTCTTCGGTGTTCAGGAAGGCTAGGCTTACTCATCTTTTAGATTGAGATAAATTATAGTATCGCTATAATATTATGCTAGTTTTGGATTAGAAATTATGACTTCATCGTATGTTTAGGAAATTTGAATTATTTAGCCGATAGTGAACCGTAATTAGGTGTATTTGACCTAACTACTTGTTCCTTAGGTTGAATTAATATAATAGGATATAATGAGGCTTATTTAGTACTTATAGTGTGATTTGAACCCTTATCCTAGTTTGGGGTGGTAATTGCTTAGAATGGATCTTCGAGGTTAGAAGTGAGCCCTTCGTCCCACCTTAGGCCACTATGACTATAAGTTATTTGTAGACTCAATAGGCCTTTATATGTCATATTATTTATCTTCTTGATCTCAATGAGGTTTTAGACCAATTAAGGCTTATTATATACTTGTATTTGGGTGATATGTTAGCTGATTCAAGTTTGATAATTCATGGCATTAAGAGCGATTAAAGTCCGACGACTATGATGATAATACCTCTGGTTCAAGTTCGGTATTCATGATATTATTTTTGGTTTTAAGTCCGGCAAATGGGATACTATTTTTGGTTTGACATATATATATATATATATATGGTTATAGAACTGGTTTGAGTCTAGTATTCATGGAATAGAAATATCTACAGCTATGGTTTTGAGATTCAGATGGTTAGAATATTTATTGTTATTACTTTACCCACCGAGCTTGTAAGCGTGGATTGTCACACCCCTTTTTCACCCGAAGGGTTTTTCCAATTAAAGTGGCAATATTAAGTAGGGATTATATTTATCAGAGTCGTCACTTGGAATTGAGTTATGGTGTTCCAAGTCACCTTTTTGAATCCCTAATCAAAAGGAAATGACTCTTTATTAGTCTACGAAAACAGACGACCGGGTAAGAAATTCTGTTGACTAAGGGGAAGGTGTTAGGCACCCCTCGAGTCCCGTGATTCTAGCATGGTCACTTTTATTGACTTATCTTGACTTAAACTATTTTGATAAATTATGTTAGGGCCTAGGTTCGCTCACTTTTAATGGACTAAAAACTAATCTATTTAAATAAGTCGATGAAAAGTTAATTATTTTTTTAAAATATATATATATATATATATATATATATATATAGATATATATATATATATATATATATATATATATATATATATCAAAGTGCATTATCGCATCCTTGAATTTTTAAAACGTCTTGGAAAGATGTGTACGCCGCATTCTTAACTGAGATGAAATATTTTTAAAAATGTATAAAATTTGCCTAGCGTTAAAAGACATGTCCTTTTAAAATACTATTTAATCCTAAGTAAAATTTAATTAAATGATTAGTTAATTTAACAAAATTAATTATCAAGATTTATTAATAATAAAGCAATTAAAATATTAAAATTAATAATTATAATAATTATAATAATAATAATAATAAAATGTCCAAAGTTAATTATATTATTTCTATTTTGATCTAAACATCAAATTTATTTTTGTTAATTGATATAAAATTAAACTACTATAAAAATAAAAAAACCTGACTAAATAACTCTTTTTTACTATAGAAAATTAAATACTACAGTAACTCAAAAGGGACTCGGTTACTAGTCAATATCACCAGCGTCGAAAATTCATCGGAGAAAGGGTGACGTGATCGGACGGAAAAGGGAGATAGGGGGTTGCCGGCGAGTTGGGTTTCCCGATGGTTGAATTATTTTTTGATGGATATCTGCCATTTCGACGAGGGTGGGCTTGGCTGGTTGATGACGAAAAAAGGGTAGGGGCGGCGCGGACATGGCTGCTCAAGAAAGGGGCGGCTATCGCCTGGGTTAGTTCGCCGCTGTAGCATTGCCAGTGACGAGGATTGATCGACGTTTAGAGCTTCACCGGAGATGGAGAAAAGCAGCGATGATCGGACTGATTTTTGGGTGGTTTTGCCGGCCTTTTCGCTAGTTTTGAACGAATTTTGAAAATTGGCTCGTTGGTCGCTGTTTTCTAGTGTTGATTCGGATTGGGTGTTGTTTTTTATTTTCTGGTGGATTCCCTCCGTTAACTGCTTCTCTACTCTTTTTTTACTGCTTGTGCATCTTTCACTATTTTTTTTACTACCATTACAGTGTGTGAATTATTTTTTATCATCAATGGATAAACAAAGGAGTATATCTGTTATGCCATTTTCTCTCTATATATGACTATAACATATGAATGATGCAACTGTGTGTGTACGAGTGTATTGCTATATCCATTTTTTCTTAACTTATTACAGTAAATAAATATCATCACACATTAATCATGAATTCATTAACATAAATTTGAACATGATTTGATTTACTATAAAAATTTATACAATGAATAATATAAAATCGAATAAGAACTTGTTGGTGAACTAAAGCAGAAATTCGAACCCCGTCATCAGAACTTCAAACAAAATTTTGAATCTCCACTCCTCTGATTTTTTGTTCTCTGGTTTTTCATTCTCCTTTTTTTTATTTTTTTCATTGTCTGATCTTTTTTTTTTTGGTTCAGTGTCTGTAGATTCATGTACAGTGTTAGAGTAGTCCGTCTATTTCCTGGGTTTGGAGAGTCTTTAAATAGAACGATTTTGGGGGGAGTAGTTTAGGTAGTTTAGGATTTAAATTTTGAATTTTTTTTTATTATTAATATTATATTTTTTTAAGGATAACGATCACCCTTTTTTTATAATAAATAAATAAATTATATATAAAATAAATGTAATAATAATAATAATAAAATAATATTAACTAAATAATTTTTATACCTAAGAAAAATATAAATAAGAATATAACTAACTTAAGATAAAATATAATTAAGAGAAAATAAAATCACTAGCTTATTTATAAAAATCTAAATTAAAAGAAAATATTTTTTGAAAAATTTTCATATTATTTTAAAAATAAAAATAAAAATAAAATATCTTAAATGTAAATTTATTTATTTATTTTCAACTAAAACTTATTAAAAATGAAATAACAGTTAAAATAATACCAAACCAAATATAAATATTTAATATCAAAAATATATATATATTAAACTCGGGGATGGTCAAAATCATGTGTCTATATTTTGCCCCTCTTTGTTTGAAATCTTGAAGAGTTTTTCATACAAAGAAATAGACAAAGAGATAATTTTTGACCCTCCAATTATTCTAAAAGTAAATATAAAATAAAATAAAAGATGTGACCGAGACTTGATTTTAGACCGCCTACATATCCCGGGCTGTAAGGGAATTAGATCACATGTAGTTCAAAGGCAACATGGTAAGAGAATGAGTTAGACGTCGAGTGAGATTCCGTTCGAATTTCCGGTTAACGGCTTCTGTTTTTTAAATTCAAATGACTAACAAAAAAAATGAAAAATACAAATGAAAATTGTAATCTCTAGAATCTTGATTCTACTCTTCGCGACTTGATTTTAAAAATTCACCCTATTCTTCAGGCGGGCTCCTGACTTGTTATTTCTTCACCTGTTCTTCAGGCGGCCTCCAATGCCACTTGAATTACCAAAACAAGGAAGTATGTCTCAATGCCACTTGAATTACCAAACCAAGGTAGTGCATCTCCTTACCAATGTCGCTTGAATTATCAAAACAAGGAAGTGCGTTTCCTTATCGATGTCGGTTGAATTACCTAAACAAGGAAGTGTGTCTCCTTACAAATACCTCGTGAATTTCCCAAAACAAGGAAATGTGTCTCCTAACAAATGTCTCTTTAATTACCCAAATAAGGAAGTATGCCTCCTTACAAATGTTGCTCCTAACAAATGTCTCTTTAATTACCCAAATAAGGAAGTATGTCTCCTTACAAATGCTGCTTGAATTACCCAAATCAGGAATTGCGTCTCCTTACAAATGTTGCTTGAATTACCTAAATCAGGAAGTGTGTCTCCTTACAAATGTTGCTTGAATTGTCCAAACAAGGAAGTGTGTCTCCTTACTAATGTCGCTTGAATTGTCCAAACAAGGAAGTGCATCTCCTTATCAATGCCGGTTAAATTACCCAAATCAGGAAGTGTGTCTCAATGCCACTTGAATTACCCAAAACAAGGAAATGTGTCTCCTAACAAATGTCTCTTTAATTATCCAAACAAGGAAGTGCGTCTCCTTACAAATGTTTGCTTGAATTGTCCAATAAAGAAAGTCCGTTTCCTTCCGGATGTCACTTGAATTACCCAAACAAGGAAGTGCATTTCCTTATCAATGACGCTTGAATTACCCAAATCAGGAAGTGCATCTCCTTACAAATGTTGCTTGAATTGTCTAAACAAAGAAGTGCGTCTCCTTACAAATATCACTTGAATTACCCAAATCAAGAAGTGTGTCTCCTTACAAATGTTGTTTGAATTGTCCAAACAAGAATGTGCGTCTCCTTACAAATTTCAATTGAAGTGCGTATCCTAACAAATGTCTCTTTAATTATCCAAACAAGGAAGTGCATCTCCTTACCAATGTCGCTTGAATTACCCAAATCAGGAAGTGCGTCTCCTTACAAATGCTGCTTGAATTATCCAAATCAGGAAGTGCGTCTCCGTAAAAATGTTGCTTGAATTGTCCACACAATGAAGTGTGTCTCCTTACAAATGTCACTTGAATTGTCCAAACAAGTAAGTGTGTCTCCTTACAAGTGTCTCTTGAATTACCAAACAAGGAAGTGTCTCCTTACGAATGCCGCTTTGAGAAATTACTGCCTTTGATGTTTAGGTTTTGAAATCATTGATTTGAAGGTAACATGTGTTCCTGAATAATGAACTAACTACAAGAAACATGATCGATGTCACCGAAAACTCGAATAGAAATTTACTTCAACACTCGATTTACAACTATTTCTTTTCTTCAACTTGTTCTTCAGGCGATCTCCTGGATTTTTCTTTTCTGATTTTTCAAAATATGTTCCTGAATTCAAAATAAAAGCTGAAACAGAAAAACAACATCCCATTCTTTAGGTGGGTCCTGGACATAAAATAAATTCCCATTCTTCATGAGGGTCCTGTCCTATTCTTCAGGAGGGTCCTAAGCAGAAAGTAAAATTTAATAAACACGAACAAAACTTTTTTCCCCAGCTTGTGCTAGAAAATTTTGTGAGCATCATTAGATTACAGTTTTTGAAAAGTACAAAAAGAGTGTGAATCAAAACCGTGTTAAGGAAATGCGTCTCGTCAGAGTAAAACTGATGACCAAAATTAGGAAATGTGTCTCCTAAGAGTTAAATTGTCGGACTCGACTAAAAAGTATGTCTTCTAGGAGTGAATGTTCAAGTTAGGAAGTTCTTCACTTAACAAATAAAAACTGACTTATTCAGACTAGGAAGTCCGTCTCCTAGGGGTTAAATAAAATGACTTGACTAGAAAATGCGTCTTCTAGGAGTGAATGGTTCAAGTTAGGAAGGCATCACCTAACAAATGAGACTTGAATTATCCAGATTAGGAAGTGCGTCTCCTACGGATTGAATTTTTACCATAATTTGATTATCAAACTTTAATTATCAAACCTATCCAACTATATTGTTTCCTGCATTTGTGGAAATGAGGCATTACAACCATTGATATTTATACTCTAAAGTTCTTGATTTGAAAGTAATATGTTTCATGTTTCATCAAAGAAAATTTGTGAGTACAAAAACATGGTGGAAGCTTTGTGGCTTTAGCTTTCGTGGCAATCACTCTTGCCCTCATCATATTTAACCTTGCCTCCAATTATTAGCATCCCTCACAAACTTGATGCATCATTGACCCAAACTCATATTATCAAAAGTGACTTTAAAACAAACACAATATTTCTGCTTTGTCATGCTCCTCAAATAAACCCTTTGAACCCTAGTATTTTCATGAGTTCTCAAACTCGTCTGTTGACAAAACTTTCTTCATGCCTTATTTTGTCTCACAATCATGTCTCTTTCATAGGTTGGCTTTTTATCTTGCTTTTTGCAATTGAAGAAGTTGGTAGTAAGTTTTGAGATCATTTCTCACTTGTTTTGAAATGGACTTGACTCAAGGACACGACAAAAAATGACAATGTTAATTTTTTTCTTTTTTGAGGAACTGACTCAAGAAGAAAAAAGAAAAAAAAAGTAGAAATATAGAGAAGGAAGAAAAGACAATGAATGTACCTTTCCAAAAAAAATAAAAAATAAAAATAAAAAAATAAAGAAAATTTTTTCTGAAAATGATAGTCAACTCTAATGATTATGACATACATTTTGAATTAAACAACCTGATCTACCCATACTAATCATGACAACTTTTGTTCACTCATTTAGTTTGAAATGGAATCAATCTTGAATATGTTCCCTCTAGATCACAATCCTCCTTCGGCTAGTGGCACCTTAATGGATTTTTGCCAACGCCTATCTCATTTTCATTTCTTTCTCAGCTCAATTTCACCTTATGGTGCTCAAAAGGGTTTTCACTAATAAGACTCTCTCATTTTTACTTATTCATTTTTTCATCATTCATTTTTTTTCTTTTTTTTTTTTGAAAATAATGCCAAAATACGAAACATCATGTACTCATAACATGTTTAGCCTTGACATTCTCAAAGATCGATCTGAAGGTCTTTCTTTGGTTGTAACTTGGCTTTTGAAAAGGTTTAAAAAGAAAGGTCGGCATGAGGCTCAAAAATTTACATAACATTAGGTGAAACATACAACTTTTGGAATCGATTTTTTTAAGGAAATAAACTTTTCCCCAGTATCATTTCATTCTGGGTAATTTGAATTTTCTTTTGGTTGGATCGAACCCCAGAGTAGGACCGCCTACGTATCTTATCACAGCAAGAATCAGGTCAAACGTAGTTCAGGCATCTTGTTCTTTTGCTTGATTTTTTTTTCTTGACTTTTCTCTCTCTTTTTTTGAGAGAGAGAGAGATATTTTTCCGACTTTATTTTTTCTTGTCACTTTTCTGACTCTATTCTTTTTCTTGATACTTTTTTAAATTTTTGTTTTTTCAGACTCTATTTTGATTCTAAAAGAGGGATATAAAAGAAATAAAACAAAATCTCAAAAGGGATAACAAAGGATGACACAACATTTGGATAGCAAAATGAAATACCTTTGTCATATCTATCCTTAAAACGCAAGTACATAACATGCAATCTAGGAATGGAACATGAAGATCATATGCATCATTTCAATATTGACCGTAATTAAGCACATGCACGTGTGTCACTTCTTTTAAACTTATAAATCATACAGGTCTAATTGTATTGTACTTTCCTCACAACAGATGACTTTTTTAGCTAACTTCCTTTTGCTTCTTCTGACAATAGAAACTATATATCCTCTAGTTGATCTCATTCAAAAATACTTGAGTTGAACCTTCTCATTGAAGATCAAGTCATTTTTTATTCGCAAAGTGATTGCCTCAAAAGATTTAAATGAGGATGTAACTAGGTCCCCAAAACATCTCAACACTTTACTTATTTTTCTTACATATTTTTTTTCAACTCTAGGTTCTTGATCGAATATTTCAACTTTAGATTGGGTTTTAAGATCTGGCTAAAAATTCAACATGGTTATGATATTATCAAAATCACCATAGAAAGAGCTCTTTGAAGAAGAAAAAAGACAATATATATTGAGAAATAAAAATAAAAGGGACACACATTTTGTTGACAGAAAGATAGAAGGGTTCGAACAAAAATTACGATAAGAAAATCAGACAAGACAGGTCCTAAACTACAACCCTAAAATAATTCGGGTAATAGAAAAGAAAATAAAATAAACTACTAGACCTCTCCCTAGTAGGGAGGGGTGACTTCTCAATTGCTCTGCCGGTCAACTTAGCCACTGATTTGCGTATCAACATGACTAGAACTTCCACCACGATCAACATCCTGCACCATAATCAATTTATCTTGAATCATTATTTCTATTTCTCTTTTCAAAGCATGATAATCTTTAGTACTATGACCCTGAACATGATATACACATCGTACATTAGGGTTAAAGTTTCTTAATTATGGGTCAGGGGTATACCCAATAAGAGGAGTGATCATGTTCTTTTGTCTCAGTTTCTGGAATAAACTGGTATATGATTCTCCAATTGGTGTGAAACTATCCCTTAGCTTCTGTCTCTTTTCATTTTTTATCTTAGAGTGAAAATCAAGTCTAGAGGGGCTTGGGCATGTTTGTGAAATTAGAGAATGATTTTGAGGGGTTGGTGCACGATATTGTGGGTAAGAAGGAGTCCGAACATATGGTTGTGCATTATAGATAGAATACTGAGGAGACAAAATGGAATATAATGCATTGTGTGGTGAAACATAGTGTCGTGGATGGCTATATGGGTCTTGGCCATAAATTTAGGACTGAGATTGTGCGTAAGGGTGACGTGTGCCTCTCCAATTTTGTCGTGGACCTGGTATAATAGTTGTTACATCCTCTTTTCTTTTTTTTCATCAAAGCTTCCTGAACCACTTTGAATTGCTTGTGTTATTGCTTTTAAAGCATCTTGGATGATAATCTTTTTGGACTTAATTCCACACTCTACCAACTCTCCAATTTTAATAACCGCGACAAATGTGTTTCCAATAGTAGAAAGTAAATAATGAAAATAATCAGGTTCTTGTGCCTGCAGAAAGATATCAATCATTTCAGACTCTTTTATTGATGGTCTGACTCTTGCAGCCTGTTCTCTCCATATGATAGCATATTCTCAAAAACTTTCAGTTGTCTTTTTACTCATATTAGTCAGTGTGGTGCAATCTGGGACTATCTCGATGTTATATTGAAACTATTGAACAAAATCCCGAGCTATGTCATCCCACATGTGCCAACGAGAAATTTCTTGGTCAATAAACCATTCAGAAGCTACCCCTTCCAAGATTTCTCCAAAGTAAGCCATAAGCAATTCTTCTTTTCCTTCTGCTCCCCTTAATTGATTGAAAAACTTTTTCAAGTGAGCTACAGGATCGCCATGACCTTCGTATTTGTCAAACTTTGGCATTTTCAACCCCAACAGCAAATGGACATCAGGAAACACAAACAAATCCTTGTATGAAACACTCTTTAATCCTCCCAATCCTTGCATATTTCTCATACTCTGCTCTAAGCTTCTTACTTTTCTAGCCATCTCATCTTGTTCCTCAATCTTAATAATCTTTTCAATCATGATAGAAGAATCATGTTGATGAGCATGATAATATGGATTTTGAGGTTTGAAAGTCATTTTAGGAGAATACAACAGAGCATGACTTAGTTTCCCCATATTCTTCTGTGTTGTCGATTGAAGACCCCCAGTAGCTGGTGCTACAAAAGTAAAAATGGGTTATTTGTTATAGACGGATTTAATGGGCCCATGGTAGAAGTACCTGTAGCACCAGACATATTAGCATATGGGCCGAATCCAGGCAGGTAAAATGAATCGCTAGTTTGAGCTTGAGCAGGATTTCGATCATTCATATTCGTAACTCCAGGGATTGAAGAAGGCGGGACTTGTCCATTCAACCAAGCTTGGTACATCTCTACCATCTATTGTTTCAATAACTTAAGTTCTTCCATTGATGCTACTTCCTACGAAATTAACTAATTTTGATCTTCTTCACTGTCAGACCCTATAGCTTCTCTGCGGGTCATTTTTTTTCCCTTGTATCTGGTGTTGTATGGATGTGATGTCAGTTTAAACCACAAACCAACCACCAATTACTTTATCTTTCTGTTATCAAGTAGTAAACAAGCAAATGGTATATATTCAACACATTATATTGCCACATTGTGTGTCATGCTTCTATATGCATTTTTCAACCAATCATGGAAGGCTTTGTGTTTCATCCCGATTTTTCTAGGCATACTTTTTAAAAGTTATGATCGAACCCTTTGAAGGGTTGCCTACGTATCATGCCAGGACAAGAATCAGATCTTGAGTAGTTCGAAAAGTATATGTCGTATAAAATTCAGCCTCAAGACCCTTAGAGGTTCAGGGCTATTAAGATTTTATATATATATTTTTGTATAAACTTAGCCTCATGATCCCTAAAGATTCAGGGCTGTTAAGATTTGTATATTTTTATTTATTTTGTAAAAACTTAGCCTCATGATCCCTAAAGATTTCGGGCTATTGAAAGATATATATATATTTTTTTTTTGTAAAATCGTAGCCTCATGATCCTTAAAGATTCGGGGCTATTAAGATATATATAAAAGTTGGACCTAAGAATTAGAAAAATAATTATGAAAGTAATCATATTTTCAAAATATTCCCCAATAAATCTATGAATAATTTTTTAAAAGATAGAGTCGTATTCTGGGAAGGACTTCCTACGTATCACACTAAAGAATGAGAATCAAACCCTCGTAGTTCATAAAGACCGTAAAACTATGTTACTAAAAACTTTTCTTTCTTTTAAAAAAATAAAATTTTTCTTTGAAAAATAATTCACTAAATGTGAGAATAAGTTAATCTCTTGCATTTTAAAGTTGTCTAAAGCCGGTCAACAAATAAATAGCCTTACAAACAAATATTAAAGAGCACGTAGGATGCACATGTTGGTCTTTATAAAATAGGTCACCTGTCCTAGACAGACCCGACCCATGTGCCGAGTTTCGCTAAGCCAAATGCATACAATACAAATAAAGCGGCACCTAATAGGGATAACCAGATTCTGAGTTTTCATTTCTTCTAAGTTTAATCCTAATAAGGATAGGTGTCTAGACTGGCTTACCCAAACAGACACTCGAGCCGGGGAGAGACAACTTGGTTGGTAGTAGGGCAATACCGCCTTCGTTGTTGATCCGAACCCCGCCTAACATGTATGACTGTAATCCTTCATCAGGTGTCTTGACACTCCGGCTATCTCAAAAAGAAAGTAGGATGCATGTCCTACATTCCTTCTATCCTATTTCAGAGACTCAAAGAGGGTGCGCAAGAGAAGACAAATTATAATATAGTTCAACAATATCAAAATAGTAAATGAGAGACAAATAGCACATAAAGCCAGCAAACACAATATAACAATAATTAAAGCAAGTAAAGTCAATATCAAAAGCTTGAATTCTTATTATGTCCCTAGCAAAGTCGCCAGAGATGTCACACCACACCCCTTTTTTCTCCCGAAAAGCTGAGGTCGAAGGATTTTTCCAATTAAAGTGACAATATTGAGTAGGAATTATATTTATTAGAGTCGCCACTTGGAATTGAGTAATATTGTTCCAAGTCACCTTTTTGAATCCCTAGTCAAAAGAAAATGACACTTTATTGGTCTACGAAAATAGAAGACCGGGTAAGGAATTATGTTGATCGAGGGGAAGGTGTTAGGTACCCTTCGAGTCCCATGGTTCTAGCATGATCGCTTTTATTTTACTTTATCTTGACTTAAACTAGTTTGATAAATTATGTTAGGGCATAGGTTCGCTTACTTTTAATGTACTAAAAACTAATCTACATAAATAAGTCAATGAAAAGATAATTATTTTTAAAAAAAAAAGAAAAAATATTTATCAAAGTGCATTATCGCATCCTTGAATTTTTAAAATGTCTCAGAAAGATGTGTATGCCGCATTCTTAATTGAAACGAAATATTTTTAAATATGTATAAAATTTGCCTAGCGTTAAAAGACATATCCTTTTAAAATACTATTTAATTCTAAGTAAAATTTAATTAAATGATTAGTTAATTTAACAAAAATAATTATCAAGATTTATTAATAATAATAAAGCAATTAAAATAATAATATTAATAATTATAATAATTATAATAATAATAATAATAATAATAAAATGTCCAAAGTTAATTATATTATTTCTATTTTGATATAAACCTCAAATTTATATTTCTTAATTGATATAAAATTAAAATACTGTAAAAATAAAAAAAGCTGACTAAATAACTCCTTTTTATTATAGCAAATTAAATACTACAGTAATTCAAAAGGGACAATGCTAAAGGAAAAGAGAAGCGGCTACTAGTCAATATCACCAGCGCCCGAAATTCACTGGAGAAAGGGTGACGGAATCAGACGGAAAAGGGGAGATAGGGGGTTGCCGGCGAGTTGGATTTCTCGATGGTTGAATTGTTTCCAACAGATATCTGCTGTTTTGGCGAGAGTGGGCATAGCTGGTTGATGACGGAAAAGGGGTAGGGGCGGTGCGGACATGGCTGCTGGAGAGAGGGGCGGCTATCGCCTGGGTTGGTTCGCCACTATGGCGTTGCCAGTGGCGAGGACTGATCGACTCTTAAAGCTTCGCCGGAGATGGAGAAAAGCGGCAATGGTTGGACTGATTTTTGGGTGGTTTTGTCAGCCTTTCCGCTAGTTCTGAACGGATTTTGGAAATGGGCTTGCCGGTCGCTGTTTTCTAGTGTTGATTCGGATTGGGTGTCATTTTTTATTTTTCGACGGATTCCCTCCATTAACTGCTTCTCTACTCTCTTTTCTACTGCTTTTGCATCTTTCATTATTTATTTTTTTTACTGTCATTACAGTGTGTGAATTATTTTTTGTCATCAATGGATAAACAATGGAGTATATCTGTTATGTCATTTTCTCTCTATATATGATTATAACATATGAATGATGCAACTGTGTGTGTACGAGTTTATTGCTATATCCATTTTTTCTTAATTTATTACAGTAAATAAATAACATCACACATTAATCATGAACTCATTAACATAAATTTGAACATGATTTGATTTACTATAAAAATTTATACAATGAATAATATAAAATCGAATAAGAACCTGTTGGTGAACTAAAGCAGAAATTCGAACCCCGTCATCGAAAACTTCAAACGAATTTTTGAATCTCCACTCTTTCTCTAATTTTTTGTTCTTTGGTTTTTCATTCTCTGTTTTTTTGTTTTTGATTTTTTTTTAGTGTTTGATATTCATGTATAGTGTGAGAATAGACCGTCTATTTCTTGGGGTTGAAGAGTCTTTAAATAGAAGGATTTTTTGGGGAGTAGTTTAGGTAGTTTAGGATTTAAATTTTGAATATTTTTATTATTATTATTATTATTATTATTATTATTATTATTATTATTATATTTTTTAAGGATAATGATCTCCTTTTTTTATAATAAAATAAATAAATTATATATAAAATAAATATAATAATAATAATAATAAAATAATATTAACTAAATAATTTTTATACTTAAGAAAAATATAAATAAAAATATAACTAACTTAAGATAAAATATAATTAAGAGAAAATAAAATCACTAGCTTATTTATAAATATCTAAATTAAAAAAAAATATTTTTTGAAAAATTTTCATATTATTTTAAAAATAAAAATAAAAATAAAATATCTTAAAATGTAAATTTATTTATTTATTTTCAACTAAAGCTTCTTAAAAATGAAATAAGAGTTAAAATATTACGTAACCAAATATAAATATTTAATATCAAAAATATATATATATTAAACTCGGGGAGGGTCAAAATCATGTGTCTACATGGATTATTTACTTTCGTTTGCATCTCTTGGGCTTATAGGGCCCAGTTATCCTATTTATAGTTACATTCTCTTGATTTTATTTATTCGATGGTTTACTTCTGGTCTTTGGAGTATTATTTCAGGTTTTGCTCTTTCCCCTAACTTTGCTTATCATCTTACATCTTATTGTATTTATTTAGCTCAGTCGGTCGATGATGTCTATTGAGTACCTGTTGCTTTGGTACTTATACTACACTTTTCTATCCTTTTCTGGTGCAGATCCGAGTACTAGTTGTCGCTATTGATAATATATTATTGTGGGTCAAAGTTTGGAGATAGAGTGAGTTATTAGAGCCTGAGTTCACTTTAGATCCTCTTTTTGTTTTGAATGGTCTTTTTGTTTCGAGATTATTATATAATTGACATTGTATGTATGTGTGTGTGTGTGTGTGTATATATATATATATACACACACACACATAAGCATTGAAAGGTTACTTATGATGGTTATAGAACCGGTTTGAGGCTGGTGTTCAGGGTATAGAAATATGTATGGTTATGGTTTTGAGATTTGTATGGTTGGAATATTTTTTGTTATTACTTCTTTTTTATTTCATCCACCAAGCTTATGGACGCTCGCGTTGAATTCTAACTAGGATGGTAAAACTGGACACAACTTTCACCATGAATGAGAGGAGTAGAAGTTGTTAGAGATCACTATTCATATCACTTGTGAATTAACCTATCCTGCAATCAGACTACCCAAAAAGGGTATAACAATAGTAGTATCAGTACAACAACATGTACTAGTAGGTATCATCGACTGACCAGGGTTAGACCACGTAAGCACAATATAACATTTATAAAAAGAAAATATGATAACTTATATAATAATTTAGTAGTGATTTTAGGTGATATTAACCCAACCCATAGTTTTTCTTAAAATATCATAAACTTAAGGTTGAATCCTCAATAATTTCACCATTAAAGTTTGTTCTAAAGGTTTTAGGATGTTAAAGAATTGAAAATTTAAGAAGATGATGGAAAAAACTTACCTCAATGAAAATTTTCCACCTACACTAAGAGAAAATCTCCCCTCTAGAACTTAGGAATGAAATTGTAAGGTTTGGGCGCTGAAGCCCATCAAAAATGGGTTATAAACTACTGTGCATATTGCTATATCAACCTGACCCACTATAGCGATGCCTCTGCACCGACCTGGTCTACTGCAGTGCCCTCAGTTTTTTAGTACGTACAGTCTTTAGTAAAACCGTCATAAATTTTTGCTCAAAAAGCAGAAAAATAAATGCTCAGTTGTGTTGGAAAGAAGACTCAATGATATTTACTTTGGTAGATATTGGGACCCTTAAATCCTTATAATCTAGGTGGAGTGCTTGTTTGAGTTTGACCTAGTTTAAACTTAATCTGAAACTAAATCGGGATACTTTCAACTTAACATTTTGCTAGGAGGATTATATGACTTAGTACATATAAAATGCACTCTCACACAAAAGAATTGATCCTAACACATATGCTGAATGAGATTCGTATGCTTTTGACATAGATATTTTTAGTAACAACAAAATCGATTGTTATATGCCAACATGAATCATCTCGAGTGAATACTATGTCAAAAGAATCGAGACATTAAGTGGAGTTCATATCTAAATTTTAAGGTATTTGAACGAAGATTTGTGTTGTATGTCCATTGAAATATGTCATTGAAAAGCTTATCTAAAATTTTGGAATATTTAGAGGGAATTTGAATTGGTTGGGATTGAAAAAATCAACTACTTGAGGAAGATAATTTGTTGCAATATATAAATATTGTATAAAATTATATATGAATGTATAAACATCTTTGATATATTGTTGTACATAACACATAATACATACATACATACATACATAAATATATATATATATATATATTATACACTATTTATACAATATCAATATATTATATATACATACGACTTTTTAATTGAATTTTTTGCCAACAGTACATTTACATAAGAATCCACTAATTTAATTGAAAGATATAAAACTTCCTAACATAAAAAACGGTTTTTCCACCTAAATGTACGAGCAACAAAAAAATTATAACAAAAATGACAGCATGTATATATAATTTACATTTAATATATTGATATTGTATAAATAGTTTTGTAATGTAACGATATTGAGAACAAAGTATGATGTATAACTATGTATCATAGATATATATATATATCCATATATATTATGCATACAATATTTATACATTACAATAATTCATCTTGAAAAGTAATGGCTAGTGGAGTGTTTCAATCCCAACCTCTGAAAAATAAATGAAACCCCTCAGCCAGGATCACGAACTCACAATCTTATGACTACTAACTAAAGTGTTTTTGCATATTGCAAGCAGTCAACAAAGTCAGGGCTGACCCATGAATAAGTTTTGGGTGCTCGAGGACCCATTGACTCGGACTGAAACTTTGCACGTTTATATAGAAAATACTACTAATTTTGATATAAACTATGTGTGAGCTTCATTAAGCCAAGGTTCGGAGCATGCATTTGTTATGAAGTGGCAGTTAAGTGAGTAGAACTTTCAACGCCAAGGTTCGAATTATGCTAAAGACATTTTTTATTAACACCCACATCAGTAAATCAAAAACCTACTGGAAAGAAACAATTAATACATAAAAACAAGTATGGAATAGTTCAATACAAAATCTCTCTAAATAGTCTCAGATATTAAATATGAGCTTCTTTTGATAGTTCAAATATTCTTTTGATAAATTCACTCAAAATGATATGTATTTCTGGTACATCAAATATTCTTGCTTTAAAGGAATTTTAATGGCTAAAAGCAATGAAGACGAAGAGCAACGAAGAAGAAGGGGAAGAAGAAGGAAGAGGAGGAAGAAGTAGAAGGATAAAAAGGAGGGGGAGAAGAAGAAGGAAGAGGAACAGAAGAGAAAGAGGAAGAGGAAGAGGAGGAAGAAGTAATATAAAGAGGAGGAGGAGGATTGATGATGATGTCCACACATTGCATAGGTGTATGATGGATGAAATAGAGACTTACATTTGGAGTCCTACAAACTTAAAAGTCATGTTCTACAGAGAGGTAGTTAGACAGATCATGTTGTATAGAGTAGAGTGTTGACCAATCAAGAACACCTACTTCAGAAGATGAAAATAGCAGAAATGAGGATCTTAAGATGGATATGTGGAAACACTAGAAAAGATAAGATTAGATATTCACTACGAAGTAGGTGTGACCTTTATAGAAGATATGATGTGGGAAATGAGCCTGAGATGGTTTAATCATGTGTTGACAAGATGCACCAATACCTCAGTGTGGAGGTGTGAGAGGCTTACTATGAATGATGTAAGTGACTAAGTTCTTTCCTGAGAAATAGTAATCAAGGCGAGGAAAATAGACAATAAATAATAGTATTTGATTTCAATATATGAACGGGGAATGCAATCTATGTAAAATCTTAAACAAAAAGATACAATCTTCTGCATCTTCTCTTCATGACCTTAAACTCAAGAGCTTTGTCTTATTCTTGAATCGACGGGATACTTGTTTCAGTTTCACAATGAATTGCGGAGCAAAACTTTTATCACAATCCCGAAAATATGAAAACTTGCGACTTATTACTTGAGGTTAAAAACTTCTTGGTATGTGGAAGACTTGCAAATCACCAATGAAGAGCAGAGGTTCTGTCTATGTGTATATGTATTTGTTTTAATTAAAAAAGGTATATGTGTTTTTTTATTTTTCTTTGGTCATGACACTTTATGTAAGCGTGAAGTAGGGCTTGGGGGTATTTTAGTAGCGGACCTTGAGCTTGAAGAGCATGAGTTGGGCTCATTCTATCAACTTAACAAGCTAGCCCAAATATAATTGGACTTCATTAAATTATATAATTTTAACTTAAATATTAATCGAACTATATTAACCAATGATTTGAATAGGTCAACATATATGAATTTAAGATTTAATCCAAAGTTTAGTACGGATTTGTTTTATCAAGTTTCACTGTCTACAGGTAGTTTCGAGAAAGATAGAGGTTAGCCAAAAAAACTATTAACGAGAGGTGATTAGATTTGATATGACATAACTTTAGCTTACCAAGGATATGACTTCAAATAAAAGGTTATGGATGAAACAAATTAGGGTAGAAGGTTAATTAGATAGTTGAGGGTTGTCTCACTTATTCTTCTGTACTATTGATCATAATACAAGTTGCATTTCTCTTGTAGTTTCTTATCTTTAGAGCGTGGTTATTATTTGTGGATTTTACACAACGACTATTATTGTATCTTGTTATGACTATTGTTTGTCTTTATTTGTTAGGTTATCTATAATATGTTGTCATGATTGTTTTTATTTTTGTTATTTCTTTCTTTATACTATTTTGGATTTTATTTTTTTTGCTTGAGTCGAGGATCTAGCGAAAACAGTCTCTCTACCTTTAAGATAGTGATATGTTTTATGTACAGTACTCTACCCTTCTCAGATCCTACTTTAATATATTACACTAAATTTGTTACATGTTGAATTATTTCTTCATGCGGATGGTATACATGACTAATAACAACTTGAGAAAATAAAGTGATAATATGATAGATCATAACAATATTGGAAAATGGTTCTGGATTAATTTTCTAATATACATCAAAGATATCCACCCGACTTTAAGACCATATTATCAAAAGTAAAATTGAAATCAATCAAAATAACGGATCACCAATACACACTGTAATTTGAAACTCTATTAACATTAACATTTCAGATAAAGGAACTTAACAAGCTAAGCCATTAAAACAATAACTCGTTTAACTTCAAAAGACATTACACATAACACATCTATTAAATCAAACACGAACATGCATCAATTTTGACAAAATAATCGTCATTTAATAATAATAAAAATAATAATAATGTTTTAAACCCTTTAAAATTGGTCTTCCGAAAACTGCTGAAGGATTTTTGTGCAACTAGCCAGAGGCTCGTTAGTAAGGAACCCCATGGAATTAGCTAAGATAGTTTTAGAGACCATGCCATTGTTGCGAGTGAGGACAACGCGGGCGCGATCTCGGCCCTTGTTGGGTTCATCACATGTAGGATCGGAGCTTCTAATAAGGACCACATCGCAAAATTCATCGCCGCGGTCACTGTTCACAAGGATCTTGTATTCTCCTTTAGAGTTTGTTACACCTTCTACTGTGTATGCCAAATCGTTAGTATCCCTTTTCTTGCACTCAATTCTAACCCTCGACCCTGCAGATTAGTGCATTCAACATTAAGTAAGAAAAGTATATTGTATAACAATTTTTGGATTAGATGATCAGACAGTTATAAGATATCTAAACAAATAGGCTCCATCTGTCTTTTTTTTTTTTTTATGAAAATAAAAAATAATGTGAAGTGTCACGATCAAGATATATTAATCAAATAAAGAAATACATCATAAATAGAGATTAAACATATGAATAAGATGGTCAGACATCATAGTTCTATCTAAAGGTATAACATAGTGATAAAAATCATGAAATCTAAAGTTTGAATCTCCATCGGCACAAAAAGATATTAGTGATTTTTTTTTTCATATATCGAAATCTTAATAGATGAAATTACACGATACTTTTGGTGTAAGTAAAACTTGGAAAACATAAATATTTCCTCAAAAATTGCACTCCAAAATGGCTTGAAGTAGATAAAAAAATTGCATTTGCAGAAATGTAACAAAAGACTCAAGTGAATTGGGCAATATCACACAAAAGAGAGACACTCCCACGATTCTAGCAAGGGGAGTGACAAGACGACTTCACGAATTCAGCCGAATCTCATAGCTTTGTAGAAATAATATATTTGAGTTGATAAATTCATTAAATATGTAAAAATATCAAATTTAGAATTCACTTATTGACATTTGAAGATATTGGTTCTAAAATTGAGAAATCATTGAATTGAAATTCTAGTTTCACCACTGATCTAAACCTAGTAGTTCTAATGTGGAACACAAATTATGGGGTAAAATCCACTACATTGCAACAAATAATAGGGTTGTATGTACAACAAATTCAATATTAATAATTCTAAACCTTGAGCCCTTAGAATTAAAATTATGAATACAGATAAATGAATAATGATTAGAAAGTTAAAAAAGAATTAAAGGGGGTTGATAAATCACCAGGAAGATACTTGGAGGCAGAGGTCTCAAAGCCACAACGGCAAGTGTCGCAATAAACTTTGCCAACCACAAGGAAAGTGTCCATGAAATTGGCACTTATAGCATTAATAGAAGCAAATAATACTGAGCAAAGAACAAACAAAGCTATTATTCTTGCCATGTTTTCTTTATCAACTCAAAGATAAGTGTATCTACTCTTCAATTTCAATGTGTTCACAAGTTCTTGGCATGTAAAATAAAGAGAAATGGATATGATGGTGATTAAAACAGGAAAGTGAAAGAGATATAATTGAAAAAATGGTGGACCAAAGTTACTTTATCTTCTTTTTTGGTAGCGTAACGAGTGACTAACAGATTGGTCATGTAATTAATCAAAATTATGAAAGTGACCCTACATTGAATTTAGATCAAACTCAAAACAGCAATGTAATTATTCAAAATTATGAAAATGACCCTACATTCAATTGAGTTCAAACTCAAAACAGCAATTGGTAATCTTGGATTCTCTCTCACTCAAGTTTTTTTTTTTTTTTTTTTTGAAATGGAGATGACAAGTTGAAAATCCATATAAAAGTTTAAAGATAAAGACATAATGTAAAAAATGAATCCATATCTATAATATATTAAAAGTGTGAAAACCCTTATAAAAGTGATTCGAACTTTTTGTCCTTCATTAAGAGACTCTTCTTTAGACAATATCGTCTTTTCACCTTTTTTTTTCTTCAGTTAAATTTCTCAAAAATAAAATTACAAATTTCCTAGTTACTTCGACCAGATTTGTGTCCTATTTGGTTTATGAATATTCTCTTTTTACCAAACTTAATAATTAAGAAGTCCTAAAATATATGCTAAAAAAATAATAAATGGTAAGAATTCTAAGGTTTGTAGGAGTTGTGTACCAAATTTTAACTATATAAGAAGTTCAATAATTTTCAAGGAAGCAGAATTCACTTGAAACATAGCAGGTTGTTTGATGCTGACGTTGTTGCAATGTTTCGGAACAGAATATTGGAAGATGGGACTATGAGAGTTGTTCGTTGGGTATGAAAAAACTAGAATCTAAAGACAAATTCTAGGCAGCTTCAAGTGCACTAGACTTTTCTTCGGTTATAAAAATTGTGGACATAGTTTTGTTTGTATTGAGTAACTTTGGTGGTTTCTAGATTCAAATTTCATTCATCATAAATAATCAATCATCTTTTAATATTTTAAGTAGCTTTGTTATGGTTCTCTTTCTTTTTAAAAAAAAATTATTTAATTGTGACTGAATTTCAATTATATTATTTGACTATACTTTGATACATCATTCACTAAAACTATAATCGAATCTTTAATAACCTTGATACGTAGAGTTTTTATTTGAGTTGAACATACAGATTTAGTGTTGTTCATCATCCTTTATATCTGTCTTAATTTTTTTAGTTAATAATTTTAATTGCCTTAAGCCCGTAATTGTTATATTGATATAGAATATGAAGTTGCTTTCAAGTTTAGAGATCAATTTTTTTTTTTTTTGAAACATGTGATTGTAGGGCGTCTTAAGGGAGAATCCTTTTTCTCCTAACACTTTTTCTGCAGCTTTTGAATCCTTAACCTAAATTCCTCCATTAGGATCCAACTTTTTTATGAGATTTGTTTCGGGTAAGAACAACATTCTTATCAAATCTCTTTTTTTTATAGTTACACGCATTCAATATTTTTGAGTAATTATTTATTTAGATTTAGAATATTGATCTTTCTAGCTTATTTGGATGATTGCTACCTATTACATTATGTTGTTTGGTTAAATACAATGTTAATTTCATTGTCACATAATAAAGAAAAGTATTACTTTGTGTAAAAATAAAAAAAAATTTACTTATGAGCGTACAATATTCTATTATCCATATTGTAGTCCATCGTCTCGGGCTTGGTTCCTCATGCATTAGGGGGCGTAGATTCAAGACATAAAGTTTGTGGGTTCTCCATATTATGTGAAAAAAAAATTAAATAATAACTAAGGAGATTTGAACCCACAACCAAGAGGTCACTAAAACTTTAACAAATTTCTCTACTCCATTAAACCAACAACATATTTTGATTATAGTTTTCAACTAATAATTCTTATATATTTACTAGATTTTTATATATAAATACTAAATTCGAACGAAAGTTATCGGGTTCTCAAAAATCTCCACCCAACCCCCTGGCTCCGTACTTGGATGAAGGCAAGGATACTAGAATCGTTGGCCCCGTTTCCTTGACAGACATAATTGACAGAGCTATATATTGTCTGACAACAATCAACCGTGGTCCTATTAACAATAAGTTTGTTCGCTTGTCTTATGTAATATTGAATCATGATTCTTTGAATATAATAATCTAAATATTTTCTTAAATGCATTGAATAATAAATATGATATGTGACATTATTTAACGATGCAATATGATATAATATCTTTAAATGTTACGATAAGCATTATAATTTTTTTTCTCCTCATCAACATGTATATATTTTCGGCTGTCAATTTTACTATTTGCTTTGCTAAAGTGTTCTGATTCGATCCACATATGTCAAAAATATTTGAGGGGGGGAAGCAATGCTACTTTGACACAAGAAAATTGATAATGAAAGTGAATACGTGGAGAAGTAAAAATTATACCAAAAAATTTGAGCATTCAATAGTTCTGCAAAAGCAATAAAAGAATATATCAATTGGGTACTTTGCCTCTATTTTTGCTCGTTTTGGCGAAAAATATAATGCCAATTGAGGCAAAGTGCCATGCTTGAGATTGAATTCATGAAAAGCATAAGTGCATATAATTTTGTGGGTTCGTGAAATTTAATCATATCTACTTTTATTATTTAGAAAAAGTTTTATAGTATTTTTTGTATGTTTATATTTATGTTATCCTCATTAAATGAGATGATAAAATCAGAGATAAAAAATATCAAAAAAGCACAAAAGCTTTAAGAAAATATCATTTGTCTGTTTGTATATTTGTGTATTCTTGACTGAATGACACAATGAAATCAGATCTAAAAAAGGATTAGGATAGCACAAAAATCGTAGCAAAATATTATTAATATATTTTCTCTTTAAAATACAATATTAGGTAAAATTGTTATTATGATTTATTATTTTCTAATATTTAAGCACTAAAAGTTAACTAATATTTAGGTCATTAACTTTTTTATTACGGGAAGCATGTAACATACTAGATTAAAAAAAGAAAGGTATAAAACAATATATTTATGAAAAGAAATCTTTTGAGACTTTAAACTCCTTTTAGGCTTAGGATTTATTTGAGCCGTCATTAGCTTTATCTTTAGAATTTATGTTATAAATGTATTTACATTATAGTGAATGTCTATCAAGAATCTAGATAAGATCTATCAAGATCTAGTCGATAATTATCAGGATTTGAAGTATCCGTCTTTTAATCAGAAACTAGGAGTAAATTTTTCCTATAAATAAAGGGTTTCCTTCATTGTAATTCATCCTCAAGAATCTCTCAAGAGAAATAAAGAACTACTCTTTCTTTTCTCTATATTTATTCTTGTTCTTACTTTATATTTTCTTGTTCTTGCTTTTATATTTCACAACACGTTATCAACACGAGTCGCTAACCAATTAAGATATTTATTTCAATCGATTCAACGGTAAGCTCGAGCCTTTGGTGCGGTATGGAATCTATTCAATAATATTACTATAAGGAGATAATGAGGTATGTCCTTAATTTATTTTTACTCGAGCTTTACTGACAAACAACAACAACAAACAATAACAAACCCAGTATATTCCCACTTAGTGGGGTCTAGGGAGGGTAGAATGGGCGCAGTCCATATCACTACCTCCGAAAAAGTAGAGAGTCTTTACTCGAGCTTTACTGGTAAGATATATTAGTTTAGACTTGAGTGTATTGAGACAATGAAACAACTGATTTAAATCATATACTGGATTGTATTAATTATAGCACAAAATAATGAAATAGTGGTGAAATATAATTTATTATCACCTATAGTTACGTACTTCTATGCATATGAATAATACTATATACTTAAAATCAAGTATGTCAATTTGTCAAAGAATTACTCCAGCATTCATGGTAAAAAAAAATAGTAGGTTGTGATTAACAAATTAATTGAGGAATCAATTGGCAGACTTTTATTATCTTGTTACGAGTTTTGCATTTTTCTTTTAGTTTATTGTTCCGTTGATTGAGGTAAGAAGGTGAATTTAATTTTATCGCACCAAAGGTAAGACACCAGGTTAGAGTTCTGATGCACCATGATAAAATATTGGGTTCAAGTCCCATCAATTTATGCCTAAGACGCCTTTATATGGATAAGACGTTGCGTTTGAATCTCAATGTATCATATTGATAAGGCAAAATAATGAGTTTTTGATAAAAAGTCATGAAACGTGTCTATTAAATATGCTCTATGCTCCATTCCATGAAGTGAATGTGGTAGCAATATATGATAAGTCAGAAAGATGAGAATTTGCTCTATTCTTGAAGTGAATGTGGTAGCAATATATGATATACTTTGAAAGAAAATATATGTCTCGATGTGCTCCTGATGTAGCAATATTCCATTCCCTGGGAATGAGAAGTTTATTAATGCAAACGTGCACTTGATTGTGATGGTATCATAGCTCACCTCCAAATGAGGCTGAATAATTAAGAATAGTTATTTTGAAACATACTTCTAAAGTAGTAAATCTGAAATTTATTCATGTAATAGTAAATCTGAAATTTACTATAGAAAAAAATACTTGTCATGGTAAACTTGAAGTTTACTAGAATAAAAGTTCATAAATTGACATGAACAATTGTGATATCCCAAAAATGTGCATACTGAGTGTTAAGCATATATTGAAGAATTAGAAAATTCTTCATTACTTTTAATGTTGCTTGTTCTCATCATAAGTTGGTTGGACCAACTAATGTTGGGATTCGATCCCTCAAAATCTGAAAAATATAAAAGGTGAATAAGGGTCCGTTCGCCTTTCATGTGATATATTGAAAAGATGCATCAATAAGATAATCACATGTACATTTATTGTCAACCTGTAGTTTGACATTCATAAAGTTGCTTGCTCAATGAAATTGAGTTAAGAGCATAACTTTCAGATTGTGTAATCAAGACAATTTATCTTGATGATGATGGTTTGGCATTGAATGTCTTCGATAAATAGCTAAATCATTGCTAATGAAAAAAAGCATTATGTGATGGTCTAAAATATAATATATTACATACAATAGCACTTGTATGCATTAGACCAAGAGATTATGATTATTTCTTCTCTCTCAATTGGTTTAAGGTCATGGACCAAATATTCCATCTAATAGTTTTGATGTGCGGTATACGATTGATGAATATATCATGATACACAAAGATGGAATCCTCAAAGAAGATAGAGGATATACGTTGGTTTTTCTAACATAAGGGGTAGGTTATAAGCAGCCATGAAATATGTTAGAATTATCATCAGATCCTCTTTCAACAGATAATTCAAGTCAAATGCCGAAAGCATCTCATATTAAGATGCAAGTGCTCCTATTTTTGTGTTCCTAAAGGAAAATGTCTATGCATGTGTGAAGTGTGGTAGACCAATCAGTTTCAAATGAAATAATCCTTGAAAAGGATAAGGAGCAAATAATCGTAATAAGAAGGCAATGTGCTCTTATAGATCCTGCGACATAACACTTCATGAAATCTTATGAGTGATTCAGGTACCTGAAAATAATGAAGTGATAAGATCCCAAAATATTATGTCATACTGTGAATCAATACGAAATGATATATCATTAATATCTTTGATACAATATTAGCGCAATATTGTAAAAGATTACGAGGATCTGAATTCTACATTTATTTAAGCATGCTGACGTAGAAACATTTATCAAGTGACATGAAATGATGCATCTTGGTAAGCATAACACTTATTTGATTTGCAGTCCAGACACTTGAAGATATCACACATATTGATATTTTCACTTGACAAAAATTCAAATAAAAATCCCAAAAGAATTCAAAATGCCTAAAGCATATAAAGTTTCTGGAAAACTTGCTTATTATCCTTATGAGGGATAAATTGATTGTTTGAAAATCATTGAAACTCTTGGAGAGTTTTCAAAAGAAATAAGATTATTTGCTGAAATGCGAAACATACCAAATTGGATTGGTCCTGAAGTACCATATCTTAGTCCAATTAGTGTACTAATGTATCTTGCAAATACTACAAGGCCTGATATAGCCTTTTTAGTTAATTTGTTAGCAAGATATAGTTTTGCTCCTATTAGGAGACATCAAAATGAGATCAAACACATGATCTTATTTTATTCTAAAGCTTGTGTTGACACCTAATTTTGGCTCTCCAAACATGAAATTAACGCATTTAGGCTTCGCGAGAAGCGATCATTAAATGGCACAAAATGTAGTTTTTTCACATATTTTTCTAATTTTTAACAATTTAGTAATAATCGTCATTATTTTATGATTTTTCAGCAATTTTTGTCATATTTTAATTTTTACATAATTTATTGCTAATTATCTTTAATTTCGTCAATTTTAAAATTTTTATCAGTTTATTATTATTTTAATATTTTTTGCACGGTCATTTACATATATATATATAGCATAGCACTGTATTTTTTACTGCACAGTATAATTTTAATTATTTATAGTATAATATATTTTTTTAAAAAGATAATTATATTTTTTATTTTTTATTTATATTTTTTCTGTAATTATATATCGACATTCATTATTTTGTATGTTTTTTAATTCAATCAACAAAAGTAAGTCGATTTAATTATTTTAATACACAGAGTAATAAATCAGTCAAATCAAGGTCTATCCACTTTTAAACTTTTTTTAACTTTGTTTTACCTACTCTCCCTAATTTAAGGGATTTTGGTGGAAAAAATAGATTAATATTTTTATTATTATTATTATTTTTTTTTTTTTAAATACACAAAATATATACCACACACCAACACAAACTAGACACCACAATACACACAGAAGACACGGCTTTCTCTCTCACTCTCTTTCCTTTCTCTCTCTTTCTTTTCTCTTTACTGTCGTTCCACCACCACCGGAGCTCCGGTAATTTTTGTGACAACCAACTACCACCGTCCCTTCTCCCTTTTTTTCATTTTTGCTATGCCTCGTCGGAGTTGACCACCGGCGGGCGGGCTTTGGCCAAACAAACGCCGCCAAATCTCTCTCTATTTCTTGTCGCTGCCGCCGGACTTGAACACCGGCAGCCAAGCACCACCATGCCGCCACTACCACGTTCTTTTCCCTCTTTACCCACTGCTCCATCATTTTCTTCCATTTATGGGGGATTTGTTACATCAAAAGTAAGCCAGATTTGGCCAGATTTTATTATCTGGCGAACGTTGTTGTGTCGTTGCCACCATGTCGTTACCACCACTATTTGGTGTTTTATCTTATTTTTTGTTTATTGTAAATATTATGTTGCTCCTATGGATGCGCAATTTCCTCTCTGTTTATTATTGTTCATCGAAAATACACTCTCTAATTGAGTTTTTCACTGATTTATGTGTTGTGTATCTTGTTTTCTTGATTTGGCTGGATATAATTTATTTATTGTGATTTTTCTCTTCTCAGAAAGAAAGAAGTGTTGTGATGGTACTGTTTGTTCACTAAGACGGGATTAATTGTGCTATATTTTGGACAACCTATGTCAATGTTACTGTTCCCATTATTTTTGTTGTCTGTCACTTTTTGGTCAATTTTTTAGGCTGATATGCTTCCTTTTTACCTTTTTTTAGTTTGTTAAATTGATTTGGAAAAAATACTATACATGGCCAATGAAAAAATTACCATTGATTTTTTAGATCTCCGCAAATAAAAAGACGGATATTACGTATACAAATACGTAATAAGAAAATTAAATATTTCGAGCAATGATGGAACTTTTATAACAACGAAAAAGATTTTATAATTCGTATTTTGGCAAGACGATTTAGGACGGTCAATCAATTGAGCAATCACTTCGTAGCCATGGCGTATTTAAAATTTAATCTGAGTCCATCTTTTAACGAAAATTATATCTTTACATATCTTTTTAATTTATTTTTGATAATTATTTATTTGTTACAAACATCTTTTATAAGTTTTTATACAGGTTATTTGAAATACTCGTCGGGAGTTGCATTCAAAGAGCCCCTTTAAATTTTGTGTTGTATTTTATATTCTTATACTTGTACCAATATCATTATAGTGAAACTTTACTTTTAGGGTGTTGGGTGGGATATTCTTTATTTACGCAACCTTCATCACGCGTCTAGGCAAATTTAGGCCGTTAACATTTGCATTAAATTGATTCAGATATTTTAATCAAATTATTCGCACTTTTTACACTAAAATACATTATGCTTTTTCTTTAAAACAAATCTTCATTATTTAATCTTTTTATTTTTTACATACATATTCTCCTGTATTTTTATTTATCTTAATACATTTTTTATACACATGCATATTTCTTACGATAACATATGTAATTTACACATTGTTTATATATAAATTATTTATACTATTTTAATACACATTTTATATTTGTATTTATAAACATTAATTTTTTCTTCATTTTTAATAAACCTAAGTCTAGCCGGTAATCACATTTGTAGATTCTGAAGGGTGCCTAACCCCTTTCCTTCGGAACAATTTGAATCCTTACCTAGAATCTAATCTGGTTTCATAGATCAACACACAAGTCTTAAATGTTAATAAATAAATACGTTTTCCTCATTTTACTTAAAAATTAGGTGCCGACTCTGTACAAAATTAATTCTTTTAGAGTCCATAATGTCGTGCTTGTTTTTACTTTAGGTAAAAATCGGGTATAACAGCTTGGCGACTCCGCTGGAGGAAAAATAAGGTTCTAACCATTACAGGCCTAGGTAAATATTTATATTTTTTATACACCGTGATTTTTTTTCTGATTGCCTTGATTTATTTTGTTTGTTTGCCATAAATTATTTATTTGTTATTATTTTGTACAGATTATTTATTATTTATTGCTTTATGTAAATGGGCATTCCGTTCATATTTTCTCCATTTCGGAAAATTAACACTTACACACATTGTACACGCGGATTGTACATTGTGCTTTCCCAAAATTCTTTCAAAACACATTATATTAGAGAGTTGGCACATACGTGGGGTGAGCGGGAGTTTTATTGCTGTGGGAATACGTGCTTTCTCATATAGGCAATTCAAGTTCGTGTCTACCCACTCTTAGTCAGCATAGTATAGAGATAAAATAATGCATTTTAGGTACATGCATATTAGTCAATTTTATCCAAATGTCTAAAGGGCTTACGACCCGAGTGGCTCGGTATTATAGGCTTTGTACATATTTGAAGGATTATTGTGTTTGTACATCTTTATTTGCTCTAGATTGATTATACTTTAGTGAGGTGTAGTCAAACATTTGGTTTTGTATACAGGTCATTTAAAAGATAAATCTTAGCAACATCGCCACTAGCTGTGTATAGGTTTGAACTACGTTTTGATCTTATTCTTGTCCTGACAAGAGATGCAGGCAACCCTGCATTAGGGTTCGGTCTCTTCACTGTTTTAGAATAATTTCTTCGGTATTCAAAACTGGGCAATTTTCCTAGAACAGTTCAAAGACGCTCTTCAAAATCCTTCAAGAGCGCAAATTAATAGCTCCTCAAATCCAAATCTCATTGACATTAGTTCCTAGCCGGCCTATCTTCAGATCTTCATTCAATTTTAACTAGTTTTTTTTTAATTTCGTGAACCATTAAATTTATGACATATCGATCTCCAGTCTCTAAAGTAAGAATTTAATATTTTTTTTAATTATAATAATTCTATCAACTACGGAAAAATAAGGTCATAATTCCTTCAATATTTGTTTTTAAAATTTTGTCAGCATACAGAAGTTATTTCAAAGCTCTCCACATGCTTTACATTCATTCTTTCGATTATTTGATCAGAACAATTTTGATGCTAAAAGCAGTTTTTCCTAATCGTCTTTCACATTATTTTTATGAACAACCATCATTTTTTTGTAACCATACATTGCGCCTAATAATTCATAAATTGGCATGAACTACGCAAATCTGATTCTTGTATTCACAAGATACGTAGGCACCCTCATTTAGGTTTGGTCCCATTATTTTAAATAAAAAATAAAATTGACTTGGTTGGTACCAATACAGTTAGGAGTGTGCATGATAAAGAACAAATTGGTATGATGAAAATGACTGACTTCATGGTAAATCATAGATTATTTTGGTACCTTTTATCACACTTGAATAAAGCTTTAAAAATTCTCTTGCATACATTTAAGACAAGAACGAAGCAAGCCTCATCGTTTCAAGTGTATTGTGTGGTGAACTTTAGTTTAATTCATTACATTGCATTTGTTGATCTAGAACTTGGCCTAAATATTTGTTGAGGCGAAATTCTGAGTTACCCTTGGTTTAGGAAAGGATCGTAGGCCTTCTTTGATCCGATTGAGCCTTTCATAGCCCACCAAATGACATTAATCCATAGTATTTCCTCTTTTGAGTCTAAAACCTTTTCTTTGGACAACCGCATTTAAGCCTATGCCTTTTTAAGTGCTACATGCATTATCCCTCTCTTGGACCGACCTCCTTGAGCGCACTAAATATGTGTAATTTACGGACGAAGATTCAAGATCAAAGACATAAAATTCAAAAAATATGTTGTCCAAATGAAAAAAAATAAAAAACGACTTCAAAAGGAGCAAAAAACCCCACATAAAGGGAGAAAAGAAAACAAAAGCAAAAAATATATAGTTTCTTGAAAAAGAAGGGGGGAAACTCTAACACATGATTCAAAAGAAGTCAAAGCATATACAAAAATAAAAGACAACGAAGAAGGTCACACTTCAAAGCGCAATAAATGTCGATTTCACAAATACAGTGTAATGCTCACTGAGGAATTAGTCACTTTCAATCCAAATATTATCCTACCCGTCCCCAAGCTTACATTACAAGTCTATAGAAAGTCCTATGAGATTCTATTTCAATTGTTCTCACATTAGTGGATAGTTACATAAAGGTCAAGCCTATGGTGTCACAATTGCATGCATTGAATTTCTTTCTGAGTTGAGTGTATATCTCTGGACGTCTCTAAATTCAAAAGAAAATACTTAAATATGTGGAAACAAGACATTCTTTCTGGAGAGGGCACTTGAAATATGGGGATAGGTGTAGTTTGAAATCTTTGTTTGAAGCAAGACGAATGAATCTTGTCGATACTTAGGTATGTATGAGATACCACATGAAACTATAAGAGTTACCCTAAAGTAGATCTCGGTCAGTTGGGAAAGAAATGGGAAATTCTTATGCATACTCTAATTATTGGTAGCAACTGAAGTCAGGACACGATCATGGCTTTTTCCTCTTTTAGCACTTTTTATCAAGAAAATATAAAAATTTCTTTCTTTTTTCAAGATGCCCACTGTTAAATACGGGCATTTTTTTACCTTTCATTCAAGACACTCATTTTAACATACAGACATTTCTTTACTTTTCATTCAAGGTGCCACTTTCACATACATACATTTTTACTTTTCATTCAAGACGCCCAGTTTCCAAATACGGGCATTTGACTTTTTTAAGCACATACTTTTAAATACCAACATTTTATTTTTCAGTCAAGCGCTCATCTTTGAGTATTTGATATTTTTTATAGCCCCGCCAGTCGAGAGGCTATTACATTTTTCTCTCAAGTCGAGAATTTTTTACACATCAATAGCCTCACTAGTTGAGAGGGCTATTAGATTTCAGTCACATTACTAGTTGATGGCCTTAGTCTTCATAAACAATCGGAGACAAAAATTAACATAGTCTTCGTAAACAATCGAAGACAACATTTATTACACAGTCTTTGTAGACAATCAGAGACATCATTTTATCATCAAGTCTCCGTAGATAATCGGAGATACCATACATAGTCTTCATATACAATCGAAGACAACATTCAGTCTTCGTAGACAATCGGAGACATCATTCAGTACATAGTCTCCGTAGACAATCAGAGACGTCATTTTATCATCAAGTCTCCATAGACAATCGGAGATATCTTACATAGTCTTCGTATATAATTGAAGACAATATTCATGACATAGTCTTCGTAGACAATCGAAGACAATAGTCTTCATAGACAATCAAAGACAATATTCATCACATAGTCTCTGTAGACAATAAGAGGCATCATACATCAGTCTCCATAGATAATTGGAGATATCATGCATAGTCTTCGTAGAAAATTGAAGACATCATTCATCACATAGTCTTCGTAAACAATCAGAGACGATAATCAACATAGTCTTCGTAGACAATCGAAGACATCATTAATCACATAGTATTTGTAAACAATCAGAGATAGCATGCAACTATCAACATTGTCTTCATAGACAATCGGAGACAACATTTATCACATAGTCTTTGTAGACAATCAGAGGCATCATTTATCATCAAGTCCCCATAGATAATTGGAGATATAATACATAGTCTTCATAGACAATCAAAGACATCATTCATTATATAGTCTTCATAAATAATCAGAGACGAAAATCAACATAGTCTTCGTAGACAATCAAAGACATCATTCAAGACATAGTCTTTGTAGACAATCAGAGATGACAATCAACATCCATCTTTATAGACAATTGGAGATGTCATCCGCCAATCTTCGTATACAATCAAAGATGACAATCAACATCAGTCTCCATAGACAATTGGAGATGTCATCACACAGTCTTCATAGACAATCAACGACGACAATCAACATCAATATTCATAGACAATTGGAGATATCATACATCAGTATTCATAGACAATTGAAGAAAATAATCATCATTATTCTTCATAGACAATCGAAGGCAATAATCAACATCAATCTCTATATACAATTATAGATGTCATACATTAGTCTCCATAGACAACTGAAGATATCATCCATTAGATCTCGGTAGACAATCGGAGATATCCTAATTAAAGACGATAATCAACATCAATCTCTGTAGACAAGTGGAGATGTCAATATCATTCTCCATAAATAATTGGAGATATCATCCATCAAGTCTCCGTAGACAATCAGAGACACTTTTTATTCATCACATAGGCTTCGTAGACAATTAAAGACAACTTTCATTCATCACTTAGTCCATAGACAATCAGAGACATCTTTTATTTATCACATAGTCTTCGTACACAATTGAAGACAACTTTCATTCATCTTCAAGTGCCTGTAAACAATCGGAGACGTCACACATCTTATAATTTACAATAATAAGACATTTTTTTCTTCCCCAGAAAATAGTGTTAGCCATGAATCATACACTGGAGAAAATTTTGAGAACCGTCTCAAAATTTATCCTATTTTCTTTTCTAAACTACATTGACCTGATTCTCATGACACTCAAGATAAGTAGAAAGCTCTATGCAGAGTTCGATCGTCACAACCATAATCATTCTTTCTCCCCAGCAAGTACACAATCTTGTATTCCCAACATCTCATAACTCGATACTGGGGCAATTTTGAAAGAAACATCAGGAATAGATGAACATTTTTGTTCCCAAATAGTCCTTCTTTTTATAATCATTTTCACACGGTTTTTCACCCTTAATAACAGGAAAATTTTCCTAATTTTGAAATTACACCCGACGTGATCCTCATGCAACTCAAGGTGTATAAGCAACTCTAAATTGGAGTTCGCTTGAATTTTTATCAAAAATTATTTTTTGTCTAGCAAAATTGGCTACACATCAACATTTTCGTTTGAAGGCTTCTACATTACCTTCAAACAAAAAGGGGAAAATTGTTGACACCCAATTTTGGCTCTCCAAACATGAAAGTAACGCATTTAGGCTTCGCGATCGTTAAATGGTAGAAAATGTAGTTTTTTTTACTTATGTTTTCTAATTTTAACAATTTATTGATAATCGTCATTATTTTATGACTTTTTATCAATTTTTGTCATATTTTAATTTTTACATAATTTATTGATAATTATCTTTAATTTCATCAATTTTAGAATTTTTATCAGTTTATTATTATTTTAATATTTTTTGCACAGTTATTTACATGCGTACACAATATAGCACTTCAATATTTTACTACACAGTATAATTTTAATTATTTATAGCATAAAATATCTTTTTTTAAAAGATAATTATTTTTTTATCTTTTATTTATATTTTTCTGTAATTATATATCGGCATTCATTATTTTGTACGTTATTTAATACGACCTACAACATTAAGTCAATTTAATTATTTTAATACACAGAGTAATAAATCAGTCAAATCAAGGTCTACTCACTTTTAAACTTTTTCTTGACTTTGTTTTACCTACTCCCCCTAATTTAAGGGATTTTAGTGGAAAAATTGATTAATATTATTTATTATTATTATTATTATTATTATTATTATTATTATTATTTCTTCTTTTCTTTTTAAATACACAAAATATATACACCATGCACAAACACACACTAGACACCACAATACACACACAAAACATGGCTTTCTTTCTCTCTTTCCTTTCTCTCTCTTTCTTTTCTCTTTACTGCCACTCCACCACCACCGAAGCTCTGGTGAATTTCGTGACAACCCAACCACCACCGTTCTTTCTCTCTTTTTTTCATTTTTGCCACTCCTCGCTGGAGTTGACCACCGGCGGGACTTTGGCCAAACAAACACCGCCAGATCTCTCTCTCTTTCTTGTTGCTACCGTCGGACTTGAACACCAATGGCCAAGCACCACCATGCTGCCACTACCACGTTTTTTTCCCTCTTTTCCGGCTGCTCCATCCTTTTCTTCCATTTATGGGAGATTTGTTACATCAAAAGTAGGTCAAATTTGGTCGGATTTTATTATCTGGCATTGCTTCAGCGAACACCATTGAAGCAACGTTATTTTGCCACTACCACCATGTCGTTACCACCATTGTTTGGTGTTTTATCTTATTTTTGTTTATTGTGAATATTATGTTGCTCCGATGCATGCACAATTTCCTCTCCATTTATTATTATTGTCCGTCAAAAATACACTCTCTAATTATGTTTTTCATAGATTTATGTGTTTGATGCTGGGTGTATTTATGCATTCTAGCCTTACTATTCTAGCCTATTTAGCCTTATTTTGAGGATGATTCATATTATTAATGTGTGATAATAAAATAAACATGCATTTAAGTTTCCATGTATGTGTTTACAATGTTTAATGGTGTTCTCACACAAATTTTGATTCAAATTGATCATTTATAGTTCAACCGAGAAAACTAGTGTTACTAGCTTGTACTAGGTGCTTGTATAGTCTATTGTGTTGGGTGCTAATGTGTTTTAATAAGTTACTAAGGTTGTTATTGTGAATTTATATGTGAAACAACTTGTTGTTACTTTTCAAGGGTCGATTGGATCAAGGCAAGAGTCGTAACAATGAGTTAAAGATCAAAGTGAAATTTGCCTATGCTTAGCTCGTGTTTTTAGTTCATCGTGTTGGATGTTGTGTTGTTTTGACCTATAAATTGTTGTGTTTAATTCAGTATAATGCTTTTTGAATGGATTATGATGATATATGAAGGATATACAAGCTTCAAATCAAGTGGAAACAACTCAAAAAAGCTCAAAATGGATCAACAAAAGCACTATATACAACTTGGACCCCTGAAAAGTCTTGGGCATGTGTGGTAAGTATTAGAGTCACTGGGTGCATGATATGGACCAAAATCTTCAGAAGGGACCCAAATTAGTGAACCCTCGAGATGAGGGCACGTCGCAATCTCCAGCACCCATTTTTGGGCTTGGCGTTGCGACCCCTACTCCCGTTTCCAACCTGCGCGTCGCAATTTCCATTCACGTTTGCATAACTCGCGATGCGAGGTTGTAACACCCCAATTTTCTGTACCATAAGCTAACCCATGACTGATATTTGTACCTGTATACTGTATAATATACATAAAATACAGAAACATGAACATAAAAGACCATAAGGTTCGAACTGAATAAACGTCTGATAACAAAATGTCTGAAAAAGGTATAACAATACCAGAATAAGTCATAAATACTAAAAATAATGAGATCTAAATATCTAATCTGACATCTAGTCTAAAAGCCACTAACAGAACTGAATAACGAGTTGAAGGAATATGTCTCCAACTAACTCCATCTAGCAACTGAGTAATAAATGTAGCAATAATCATATCATCCTCGAATAAGAAGGACTCATTGCAAACTCTAAACACTGGAATGCTACTGCTGATCTGGAGCTCGTGTCTCTAAACCTATGGTGTAACATAAAAGAAAGCACCATAGCGCAAATGCGTCAGTACGTCTGAATGTACTGAGTATAGGAGTGAGGTAGGCTAAATGAAAAAGGTTATATGCATGAACAATGCTAACTAATATGAATATGAGAATACATACATACATACATAACTGTTACTAAACTCGTGGAGATACTAATACTGAGTCTGAATACTGACAACATGAGTGTACTGATATTGAGATACTGAATAGATGAACGCTATTTCTAATAGTTTGAATTATGAAGAACTGGTCTGGTTGACTGTGTCTAATAGTACTGAAGCTGAATATTGATATCATGAATTCTGATATCTGATATGACTGATACATGAGTTCAAAAAATTGATATAACTGATATAACTGTGATGATCGGCCTAACTGATGTAACTGATATTGAGCGACTGTATCTGACAGTCTAAGTTCTGATGGAACTATCTGAGTTCTATTTTACATGAAGTAACTGAATTTGAGATCAGTCCTATCTAATGGGTGATCTTGAAGTCTATTTATAATGATAAGGATTGATTGTCTCTAACAGTACTGAATCTGTTCTACTAAACTGAGTTAACTGTTTCTGACAGTCCTGAATCTGTAACTAAAACTATGGGTTGTATTCATCTAACCGACATACCCCAAGCAAGCTGAATGGTGTCCAATATCTACCCTAACTGGAAGGGTGTCAATACCGCGCCACTAGTAAAGACATCTATTGTGGAGTCAATCCTAATCTAGCGGGTGACTCCTGGGATCAGTCCTATACATATAAATATGCTAATGGGTGACCCCTGAGTATGTCAGTATTATCTAATAGGTGACATCTCGTACCTACGCTGGCTACGTAGTTCTGAAACTTAGGGATTTCTTCCAAGGATCTCAGTCCTAATCTAGCGGGTGAGCCCCCATCCCGAGGTTCGCTCGGTGCTGAATCCTACTCCCATCTGAAATACACTAAACTAAATAACTGGGCTGAACTAAATAACTTAACTGAATAGATTTAATGAATTGATACAGATTAACTAAACTGATACTAGTGGTATTGTTTAGCGGAGCTAAAACTGAGTTTACTGAATTCTGATGATGGATGGAATATAATGAGTTCTGAGGACTGATTAAGAGTACTGAAGTTACTGAGATTTACTGTGATTACTGAGGTTACTGAGTACTGAGATTACTGAGAATACCTAACTATTGAGATTATTGAGTTTTTTTCCTGAGTTACATAACTAGCTGATATCTATAGATCATAGCTTGACTGAGAGTATCGTGAAAACATAACATGGATCTAGGCACAAAGCTATATTTTTTTGGGTACAAGTAACCCCAGAACTCAATGGAAGAAAACTAACACACATGACTGACTTGATCATAAGAGTAGAGTCCATAATCCACAATATCAAATAAGGGATTTCATACTAAGCATGGTTCTCAACAATTTATTTCATGGAAGGAAATTTCATACAACATGTATATACTTGCATAGCTTTCAATATCATGCTCATTACATATTACAACCACAATCCATAATATCATACCTTGGGGAATTTCATGAAGTACATGGGTATTCTACATCTTGTACATGAGTTGGTTTTGCAAGTAAGCATAGCATAATTCCATAAGACTAGTTCATGAGTAATCCAACAGTGTTCACAAGACACATTATCAACATAGATGACATTGAATCATAGAGGCCTATCATGAAGCCTTCCCTTAGTCATAATTTAGCTATAATGCATGATTTCTAGTCTCTTAGGTATTTTATCAAACACCTTACATGCACAACTTAGGCATAGGTGTAAATCATACAATTACTCATCATAAATAATCAAACCTACATATTTTCAACTCATATGATGTCATAGATTCATAATAACACATAAAGATTCTATCTTGGCATCATTCAACACATAAACATGATCAACAATCCATTCATAACATGAAAACCATAATATATAGTTTTAGAAAAGGGTTCTTGAACTTCATAGACGAAAGGAGTCTATGAATGAACACATGCATATCTTAGAAAGGAAACCTTGATGATTTGCTGGAGAGTTCTTGGATTAAGAAACTTAATTCATGATTATCTTGGAAAAAAGATTGAATCTTGCTTTTGAGAGATGAGTTTGATGGAAACCCTAATCTTGTGGTTAAGAGTGTAAGAGAGGGTTTTTAAGATGCTTACCTGAAGAAAAATGAGAAAAATTATGCCTCTTTAGGGTTATAAGTAGTGGAAGATGAAGGAAAAGACCAGAATACCCTTATGAAATTTCCCAGTTGCTGAAAATCATAGCTGATGACCTTCGTGATAGGGCATCACAAATGTGATAAGATATCACGAATGTCGTCACTTACGAGTTGGTTTCTTCCTAAGGCTGACGACCTTCGTGATAGGGCGTCACAAATGTGATATGCTATCACGAATGTCGTCACACTGTTTCCAGCCTGACATGCTGGAGTAAAATAGGCATAACTCCTTGCTCCGATATCAAATTTAGGAGAAATTGGTATCTTTGGAAATATAATTAAATTATCTATCTGTTGATAGGTCATGAGCTCAAAAATTCCAAGTATAATGAGATATATGCTCGTTTGAAGTTGACTATACCAATATCCTTCTCAAAAATTCAATCGGTAAGAAATGTTTTGACTTGTTGATAGCTAGGAGTTATTTAAAGACTTAATATACATCTAACTTACTCATAAAACTATAAAAGAACCATGATGTACTATGTATGAGCTTGGTACATGGCTCTAATATTGGTTTGGATTTTTTGGGGTATTATGGAGGTTCACTTTAGACACGACCAAGAATTCTAACTGAGTCATACACGTCTTGGGACTACATGGACACTATAAATACATCTTTGTACCCATTATTAATCATCTTTGGACGTCTAGGAACATAAAAGAGGCTGCTACAACTTCATAACTTAGGTTTTTATCATTTTTATTTAGTTTATTTATGTTTTTAGTCATTAATTACATCATTGTGATTGCGATTATGACTATGCGTGGCTAAACTCCTTCTCTCTGGGGTTGAAGCGAATAACATGAGTATTATAGTTTTGAATTGAATTTATTTGATTTTCTTATCACTGCGGTTTGTTTGCTTATTCTTTCTATAACTATTTTATTGATTGATCACCCTTGAAATACATCTATTGTCAACCTTGTGAACTCAAGAGACGGAATAGGGAGATAGAACATGGGAATAAGCAGAGTATGGTTTGAATTTCTTTATGAAACAAGGGATTCAAATTAGTATCTAGGAAAGAGATGTACTTAGATATCGTACTTGATTCATATATAGGATGATATTTGTAAAGAACTTAAGTGAACTATTACATCCCTGCTCAATGATGTAGGTGTAAGGTTTAACTTAGGTAAACGATTAAAGGTTGGGAAACTGTAATCATGCAGTGAACCCTACGATTCAACAACCACGATAAGTAAATTAAAGAAGAAGTTTAAGACATAATATGATTGTTCAAAGTGCTTCAACCCGGGGTTTTCTCATATTTATTGTCTTAAGATCTTTACTTTATGCTTTGTTTATTTTCTTGCAATTTACAAACTCCAACTCCTATTTTGATAACTCTCGCATCACTTAAATCTAAACGGTAAACTGAAATCAAATTATTGCCAATTCTTATCTCTGTGGGATCAATATTCATTTTTATTGAAGGCCACTATATTACTTGGATGACCAAGTACACTTGTGTGTGCGCCTAAGTCGCAATAAGTTTTTGGCGCCGTTGTTGGGGACTTGTTACTTGGCAATTGTTTATTTTAGTTTTATTTTTAGATTTATTTGGTGTTTTTACGCTTGGTCTTGTTTTTATTTTTGCAGGAAACAGGTTCTTAAGTTTATAAGCTAGCAAAGGATAGGGAGTTGGTAGAACCAAACCCAAAACCCGAGCAACTTTACCATCAATGCAGGAGAGAAGCAATCCTTCTTCCTAGAATTCCTCAAATCCAAGAAGGCCAAGATAATACCTTTCCTATGGCTGAACAACAATGCAACTCCCCAAAATCTAGTTCCCAGGATGCCACATGGTGCTCCAAACTACAAGTAGTCCTAAGCTAACCCTAGGGTCTTCTACTAAGTATGGATCTCAACATAGGAAAAATATGAATATGAAATCATAACAATGCAGAAAATCTTATATGAAACATGTGAGAAGTCTTGGTAAAACAATACTGAAAAATCTGAATTCTGAATCAAATGTCTAAAACTGACTCTAGTAGTCTAACAAGCCTCTACTATCTGAATTTAGAGAGTCACTGGGACAGGCCCCCAGTTGACTCAAACTATCTTAAATGAATAAAGGAACATCTACTAATAGACTGAAAGTATGAATAACTAGGTCCCTAAACTATGAGGACTCACCAATAGCAGGGATGTAGATAAGATGCTCGGGAATCACTCACGCAGCTGAGACTGAGCACCAAAACCTACATTATGAGACAATGTAGCACATAGACATATATATGGATTAGTACTTTGAGGATGTGATGAGTATATGGGGGTGCATGCAATAAGGAAACAATATCATCACAGTTTATAAAAACATGCATGCTAAATGTAAGTGACTCACACAGGCTTAAGTAATCTGAAATCCAAAGATCATAAATCATAAATGATAAAACATAAAACCTAAATCTGGTGAGCCATTACACTTAGTTCTGAAATTTGTAAAATACTTTATCTTAAAGCTTAAGAATCTTAAAACCATAACTTCTAAAACATATGTTTTTATCTTAAAGCTTTAAATCAATAGACTGTTGAAGAGTGGGGGACATCTTTTGGGAGGTTCTTCTAACCGACATACACTATGTGAGCATCCATGGAGTCCCATATCTGGCCCCTATTAGGTAGGGAAATTCTACCCCTTCCATCAGAATAGAAATTCTATCTTAGTGATTACAATCTGAGTCATCCACGTAGAAGTGGGAATAAATCTAAATCCTATGTTGGCACGTAGTTCTGGAGTCTGAAATCGTAGTAACCTACCCATCTCTGTGCTAAATACTACTACCATTCTTATGCTCAAAATCTTAAGAAATCCACTTCAAAAATAGCACAAGGGTTTACAAGAAAACCAATTACGCTTTTCTTTCTTTAAATCTCAAGTTATCTGAACAAAGCGGATTCTTATTTTAACTTAGGACCAAAAGGTCAAATCTTCATCAATAATCTGAGAATAAACTTATCTAAGGGTGCTTATAGCATAAATAATCTTGAAATAGAAATCTTAATTAGGGAATAATGACCCATGAAGCAATCTCATGTTAAAACATCTAAAAATTCATGCTTGATAATGTAAGCAATTATAATTCATCATAAAATCAGGAAATTAATGCACAATGCATAGAAATATGAATAAAGTCATGTAGTTCAACTTCTAAATCATGGAAAATCTCATAATCTTGCAAATAATAATAATGGGTATAAACCCTATCTTAAATTTCATGGAAAATGTCATAAATTGCAGTAAATTTGTAATTAAAATAAAGTTTTGGGCACAAGGATGAAAGAATTATCCTTATTCAAACCCCCACATACCTTAATTTGATGATTTTGATGCTAGAACTTGAATCTTGGATCCTTATTGATGTTTTGGAGATGAATTCTTAGAGTTCTTGTATTGAAAATCCTTAGTATTCAATTTTCTTGGAAAATTAATGGACGAATTTGGGTTTCTTAGAGAAGGAGATTTTGATTTCTAGGGTTTTGTATTTGAAAAGAATGGTGAATAAAGAGCACAAAGTGCTTGAAATATGATAAATCTTTTGTTTTTGGATGGATTAGGGGTTGGAGATTTACCAAATTACCCCCTTTAAATGTTTATACGAAACTAGAAAATGTACATTTTCCGGATCTGGGTGCCCACCACGATGCGCTACTATAGTGGTGGCTCACTGGAAGTTAACAAATGGAAACTGGGCAGACTCCGCGATGCGGAGACATCACGATGCCCCTTTAGAATGCCATTTTGGCACATGGCGCGATGTGCCATTATCACGCTGGACCTCTGGAAATTAACAAACAAAAAATTAACCCTCTCCACAAAGCGCCAATATCATAGAGAGATACTGGAATGGGACAATTGGAAATTTACATTGCTCTGCGATGCGCTAAGGGTCCAAATGACAGTGTTTTGAGATAGGAACTTAAAATAGCCATAACTTCTTACTCGGTTATCGGATTTTGGCAATTCTTACATCGTTAGAAAGCTAATTAAATTTCATACACAATGGGAAGTCTAAATATAAGGAATTCTATATGAAGTAAATAGTATTCATTTTGGAAGCTATCCCTTAACATTCTAGGGACGATTTTAAGCTAGGAAAAGTGTGAGGAATTATAATATCTCCTCCTTGGGAACATTTGTCCTTGAATATGGCTAGACAAGCTGAGAATAATAAGGAATATGAGGATATATGGTAGCATGCACAACTGAAATAAATGACTAGTCTGAATCTAAATTATTCTGAGCTTCTGAGTAATCTAGGAGTGCATGAACTTACATGAGGACAACTATACAGCTGAATATAACGTATGATTAGAAAAGAATTGAATCAAGTAAGAGTGTTAACTTTAGCTACATCTGAGTTTATGGAGAAAAGGTGAGGTAATTGGCTTGCATATTTGTTTCTTCTTCCCAATTAGCGCCATCAACAGACTGATTCCGCCAAAGAACTTTGACCAAGGGAACTTCTTTGCTCTTTAGTCTATGGATCTAATGATCTAAAATCTCAACTGAAATTTCTTCGTATGAAAGACTGTTCTGAATATCTGAGCTTTCTAAAGGAACAACAATAATGGAGTCACTGATACTCTTCTTAAATATAGAGATATGAAACACAGGATGAATGGCTGATAAATCTGCGGGCAAATCAAGCTCATAAGCTACTTTCCCAACACGACTCATAATTCTGAAAGAGCCAACATATCGGGAACCAAGCTTTCCCTTCTTGCCAAATCTTTTCACCTCTTTCATGGGTGAAATCTTCAGATACACTAGATGACCAACCTCAAACTCAAGGTCCCTTCTTCTCACACCCGCATAGGGTTTCTGATGACTCTAGGTTATTTTCAATCTTTCTCTAATCAACTTAACTTTTTCCATAGCTTCAAATACTGCATCAGGCCCAAGCAAAGCAGCCTCATCCACCTCGAACCAACCTATGGGTGATCTATATATCCTCCCATAAAGAGCCTCAAACGGAGCCATCTAAATACTAGAATGATAACAGTTATTATAAGCAAACTCAATCAATGAAAAATGCTCATCCCAACTACCCTTGAAACCAAGAGCGCATCCCCTCAATATATCCTCTAAAGTTTGGATCATCCTCTCTGCTTAACTATCTATCTGAGGGTGGAAAGCTGAACTAAGATGGACTTGGGTACCAAGACCCTTTTGAAAAGCTCTCTAAAATTGAGAAGTAAACTGAGTACCCCTATCTGAGATGATAGACAAGGGAACCCCATGCAATATAGCTAACTTTCGAATATACAACTTAGCATAATCCTCAGCTATATAAGACATGTGAACTGGCAAGAAATACACTGACTTAGTCAATTTGTCTACAATAACCCAAATCAAATCATGATGACGACACGAATGGGGTAAACCAGTCACAAAATTCATATTCACCTCTTACCACTTCCAAGTGAGGATACCAAACTCTTGCAACATACCACCAGGTCCTTGGTGTTCCACCTTAACCTGTTGATAAGTTGCACCGTTTGCTACAAACTCTGCTATATCTCTCTTCATACCACTCCATCAATAGATTTCCTGCAGGTCGCGGTACATCTTGGTAGCACCTGGATGAATAGAATAACACGTACCATGCGCCTCAGCTATAATTCTCTATCTCAACTCATCAACACAAGGCACACATAATCTATTTTGATATCTTAAAGCACCATCTCCCCCATAGAAAAAAACCTCTACTTTTTGGTCTTTAACCGACTCCTTCAGTTTGACCAAACTAGAATCTTTATCTTGCTTCTCCTTTACTTCAGAAACTAGAGAAGATTCAGAACTACTCTGAACCCAAACATTCCTTTCAGCTGAATCAACCAACCTAACACCCAATCTAGCCAAATGATGAACTTCTTGAGCTAACTCTTTCTTATCATTCTCTATATGAGCAACACTGTACATACACAACCTAATAAGGTGTTTGTCACTACATTGGCCTTGCCTGGATGATACAACACACTTATATCATAGTCCTTTAACAACTCCAACCACCTTCTATGATGGAGATTCAACTCTCTCTGAGTAAATATGTACTGCTAAATTTTGTAGTCCGTGAACATATCAACATGCACACCATACGGATAATGTCTTCATATTTTCAAAGCAAACACCACAACAGTTAATTCCAGATCATGGGTTGGGTAATTATTTTCATGTGGCTTCAACTGTCTAGAGGCATAGTCTATGATCTTACCTTTCTGCATCAACACATATCCCAAACCAACTCTAGAGGCATCACAATAAATAACAAAGCCATCGTTACCATCAGGTAATGCTAGAACTAGGGCTGAAGTGAGTCGAGTCTTCAACTCTTGAAAACTCTTCTTGTAGGAATCTGACCATGGGAATTTAACTTTCTTTTGGGTTAATCTAGACATAAGAGATGCGATAAAAGATAAACCTTCAACAAAACGGCAGTAATAACCAGCTAGACCCAAGAAACTCCTAATGTCTAGTGGAGAGATAGGTCTAGGGCAATTCCTTATGTCTTCTATCTTTTGGAGATCGACTCTAATGTCATCGACGGAGACAATATGACCAAGAAAGGCTATTGATCTTAGTCAAAATTCACACTTGCTGAATTTGGCAAACAATTGATGGTCTCTAAGAGTTTGCAAGACAACTTTATGATGATCTACATGGTCATCCTCACTAGGGAGTACACAAGGATGTAATTTATGAATACTATGACAAATATGTCTAGATACTGTTTGAACACTCGATTCATAAGGTCCATGAAAGTTGTTGGGGCATTGGTTAGCCCAAAAGACATGACTAGAAACTTAAAATGACCATAACAGATTCTAAAGGTTGTCTTTGAAATATCACATTCCCTTACTTTAAGCTGATGATAGCCGGATCTAAGGTCTATCTTTGAAAAATAACTTGCACCTTGGAGTTGATTAAATAAGTTATTAATTCTTGGAAAGGAATATTTGTTCTTGACTGTAACCTTATTCAGCTGACAATAGTCAATGCACATTCGTAAAGAACCATCTTTCTTTTGCACGAATAGCATGGGAGTGCCCCGTAGAGAAACACTAGGCCTTATGAAACCTTTATATAGAAGATATTTGAGTTGCTCTTTCAACTCCTTAAGCTCTAGGGGATCCATACGATAAGGAGGTATAGAAATAGGATGAGTATCTGGGAGAAGGTCAATACCGAATTCTATCTCTCTATCGGGAGGTACCCCGGGGAGATCTTCTAGAAAAACATCAGGAAACTTGCTAACCACTTAGAAGGCTGAAGTTTTGGAGTCTCAGACTTTGTGTCTTTGACTCGAACTAGATGATAAATGCAACCTTTGGATATCAGCTTTCTGGCCTTAACGTAAGATATGAAATGACTCTTTGGAGATACTAAATTACCTAACCACTCAAAGACTAGCTCATCTGAAAACTGAAATTTCACCACACGGGTGCGACAATCTATAGAAGCATAATAGGGATGGAGCCAATCCATACCAAGAATAAGATCAAAATCAACCATGTCTAACTCTATCAGGTCTGCTAGTATGAATTTATAAAGGACAGTGATAGGACACTTTTTATAGATTTGCTTAGCAATAATTGACTCGCCTACTGGCATAGAAACCAAGAAAGGCTCAAGGATTTTTTCTGAATTTATCTCAAAATTTACTACACTAATGGGGTCACATAAGAGAAACTCGACCCAGGGTCTAACAACACATAAAAATCAAAATGAAAGACACACAACATCAAAATGGTAAGGCATAAAACCAATTTTGGCGCTGATCACCACCGATACTAGATGATGCTCCTTAAGGAGGAGCTGGGCGACCTAGAGGAGCTGGTGCACTATTAGCCTGAGTCTGAGGACGAACATCTCTATTACCCCGTCTAGTATACAGGCACTCTTTAATTCTGTGACCCTGTTGGCCATAACCATAACAAATATTCTAGCCCCATAGCATTCACCTTTATGATTCTTACCACACTTAGCACATAGGGATGATTAGGCTTCCCACTCATACTATTCTAAGATCTATACATAGAAGACTTACTCCACTTTTCTTGCCTATTTCTGGGTGCAGGAGCATTGGCTGAAGAAGGTGCAGGCATAGATGAAAAATTTTGAAACTGTGAATGATTTTCTCCTCCCGACCTATTTTAACCATGATCAAACTGCCCTATTCTAGCCCTCTTATTTGCTCTCTCTCTCTTTTATTTACCTTTTTTGCCTCAATCTACTGAGCGTGCATCATTAATCTAGGAAAATCCAAGTTTCCAATAAGCATAACAGTCCTACACTTCTTAACTATCAACCCAAACACACCGATCACAAACTTACTCATGCTTAACCTAGGGTCAGCCATCTGTTCAGGGGAATACTTAGATAACTATTTGAACTTGAGGCAATACTCCTTCACAATCATTTAGCCCTGCCTTAGGTTCATGAAATATTCTATATTGCCTTTTCTTATCTCGCATAGGAAAAACTTATCTAAGAACGTATCTTGAAATATCTGCCAAATCATGGGAGCTGCATTCTCTCCTCTACTTTTCTTCCATATCACCACCCAATCATATGCAATATCCTTCAACCTATAATATGCCAATTCTATACTCTCCTCTTCAAAAACATGCATAATTTGGGTGATCTTATTCACCTCATATAGATAAAGCTATGGGTCCTCTTCTTCTTTTGACCCAAAGAATTTTGAAGGGTTTATTCTTATAAAATCTCAGATCCTTGCCGCCACTAAGTCTCCATCTTACAAAGGTGAGAGTGTGTGCTGATGGTTTCCCTAAACATTAGCTATCACAGCTTGGGCTAGCACTTGAAAGGCAGCCCAAAACTCTGCATGTGACACATTCTCATTCAAAGGGTCTGCGGGTTGAGGTGGTTGGTTATCACTTCTGTAGATGTTAACTCGATGAGGATGCATTTTATATCATGTGAAAGCACGAGTTAGAAGCGGATAGAGACACTGAATGCATGATAAATCATGAAATAAAAGATGATTTCCTAAAATACCCGATAGCCTCTTGCTCATGGATTTGGCAGGCTTCATACCGATAATTAAGAATTTATGTAATGTGGCTTGTAGGACTCCCTAGGAAACTCTAAACCTTAGGCTTTGATACCAAGTTTGTAACACCCTGAAATCTAGTTCCTAGGATACCACATGGTGCTCCGAACTACAAGTAGTCCTGAGCTAACCCTGGCTGCTTTCTACTAAGTTTGGATCTCAACATGGGGAAAATATGAATATAAAATCATAAAAATATGGAAAATCTTATCTGAAACATGCTAGAAGTATTGGTAAAACTATACTAAAAACTCTAAATTCTGAATTAAATGTCTAGATCTGAAGGGATATAGAGGAGATACTCGGGAATCACTCACATTGCTGAGATTGAACACCTGAACCTATATTATGAGACAATGTAGCACATAGACATATATGTCGATCAGTACTTTAAGGATGTACTGAGTATATGAGTGTGCATGCAATAAGTAAACAATACCATCACAGTTTATAAAATCATGCATGCAAAATGTAAGTGACTCGCACAGGCTTGAGTAATCTGAAATCAGAAGATCATATATCATAAATGTTAAAACATATAACATAAATCTGGTAAGCCATTACACTTAGTCCTGAAATCTATAAAATACTTTATCTTAAAGCTTAAGAATCTCAAAACCATAACTTCTAAAACATATACTTTTATATTAAAGCTTTAAATCAATAGACTGTAGAAGAGTGGGAGACTTTTTTTGGGAGATTCTTCGAACTGCCATACACCATGTGAGCATCCATGGAGTCCCACGTCTGGGCCCCATTAGGTAGGGTTGTTCGACCCTTTCCATCGAAATAGAACTTCTATCTTAGTGATCATAATCTGAGTCATCCATATAGAAGTGGGAATAAATCTGAATCCTATATTAGCACGCAGTTCTGGGGTATGAAATCGTAGTAAGCTACCCATCTCGGTGCCAAATACTACTCTCATTCTTATGCTTAAAATCTTAAGAAATCCACTTCAAAACTAGCACAAGGGTTTACAAGAAAACCAATTATGCTTTTCTTTCTTTATATCTCAATCTATCTGAACAAAGTGGATTCTTATCTTAACTTAGGACCAAAAGGTCATATCTTTATCAATAATCTGAGAATAAGCTTATCTGAGGGTGCTTATAGCATAAATAATCTTGAAATAGAAATCTTAACTAGGGCACAATGACCCATGCAGCAATCTCATGTTAAAACATCCAAATATTTATGCTTGATAATGTAAACACTTATTATTCATCACAAAATCTGAAAATTACTTCACAATGTATAGAAATATGAATAAAGTCATGTAGTTCAACTTCTAAATCATGAAAAATCTCATAATCTTGTAGATAATGATAATGGGTATAAACCCTAACTTAAATTTCATGAGAAATATCATAAATTGCAGTAAATTTGTAATTAAAATAAAGTTTTGGGCACAAGAATAGAAGAATTATCCTTGTTCAAATCCCACATACCTTAATTTGATGATCTTGATGCTAGAACTTCAATCTTGGATCTCTATTGATGTTTTCGAAATGAATTCTTAGATTTCTTATATTGGAAATCCTTAGTATTGAATTTCCTTGGAAAATTAATAGAGGGATTTGGGTTTCTTGGAGAAGGAGCTTTTCATTTTTCTAGGGTTTTGTTTTAGAAAAAAAAATGATGACTAAAGAGCATAAAGTGCTTGAAATATGATAAATCTTTTGTTTTTGGACGGATTGGGGGTTAGAGATTTACCAAATTATCCTTTATAAACATTTATACGAAACTGAAAAACGTACATTTTCCCGATCTAGGTGGCCACCGCGATGTGCTACTTTCGCGGTGGCTCACTGGAAATTGATGAATGGAAATTGGGTAGAATCCATGATGCGGAAACATCACGGTGCCCCTTTGAAATGCCTTTTTGGCACATGGCGTGATGCGCCATTATCACGCTGGACCTCTAGAAATTGACAAATGGGAAATTGAACCTCTCCACGATGTACCAATATTATAGAGGGCCACTGGAATGGGACAATTGAAAATTTTCATTTGCTCCGCGACGCGCTAAGGGTCCAAATGATGGTGTTTTGCGATAGGAACTTAAAATAGCCATAACTTCTTACTCGGTTATCGAATTTAGGCGAATCTTACATCGTTGGAAAGCTAATTTAATTTCCTACACAATATAAAGTGATACAAGCACGATCATAAATATGAACATTTTTGAGTATTTTGGATGTAACCTCAAAAATGTACGAGTTGAAGTGTTAAAAAGGGCTCCAAACCACTCTAAAACGCTCCATGGGTGCCATTTGCCTACTTGGTCATTTAAGGGCCTTTTTGTCATTTTATCTTTTTATTTGTAAAGTACTATAAATAGAACAATATAGGGTTTTAGTTCATTAGTTTTTGTTGAATATTGTTGAAATAACACATCTCTTGAGAGAGAGGGTCTATAGGCCTAAACTAGGACATGAACGAGTGTGGATTCACTTGTGATTGTGTATTGCTTGGAAATGTCAGTGCTTGAGTGGTGGAATCCCTCTTGTGTTACATAAGAGTGTGGTGTTGCTATTATAGGTCTTAGGGGTCCTTAGATTTAATACATCTTTGGGTTCTTAACCTTGTAATAGTGCATGTCTTACTTCCTATCTGTCCATATCATGTACTAGTTGTGTAGTCTAGTGAACCATTTGGTTCTTGTTGTTCTTGTAATCTTGTAACCGTTGGATTGTTGTTATTGTAGTGTTGTTCCTCTCATTATTTTTTTTTATCTCTTGTTGTTGTTAGTGCTTTTGGTGTCATTTACACCTTGTTACTTGATGTTGTTGGAACCGAGATTTGGTATTTGTTGAGCTCTGGGGTTTCCCTTTGTTTGTGGACTATTGTTGGATTATTTTTTATACGTACCAAATTTGTATCGTATCATTTTGGTATTAGAACTTGTGGTTGATTTTGTTCCAACAAAATCAATCTTGGGCTTGCTAGAAAAATCAAAAAAGAAAAAGAAAAAGAAGTGCTCTTGTTCTTATTTTTGTTCTTGTTCATGGCCGAGAAACTTGTAGTGTTCTTGTTGTAGTCTTGGCTGAAATTTGCAGAGTCTAGGTCTAGAATTTCTTTGTTGCTATTGTTGTTTCTTGATTCGCTAACACTAAAGGTAGCTAGATCTATATTGTAGCTTAAAAACTTGTTAAAGTTGTGTTGTGAACAAAGACCTAGACTGAAATTTGTAGAGGTTGAGTGGGCATTGAAGGTGTTGTTATTATTGTTCTTGAAAAGTTGTTTTGTTCTTGTTGTTTTCATCACTTCTCTTATCTTGACCAACTTAAAGTAGTTAATAGATCTAGAAAAGGTGAAGACAAAGTTGGAAGACTTGTTGGTGAAAGCACTAGCTCATATCACTCTTGACTTGACAACAACTTTTTCAACCACTTTCTTTGTTTCTAGGAGCCTTGTTTTGTGGAAACTAGTACAAGTCTAATCTCACCTTTTTGAGTTGAATTTGAAAAGAGTTACAAGACTTGTGTTTTTCCCTCCAAATACTAATTGTCTTCCATTCCAAAAGTATAAGGACTAAAAATTTCAAGAATGGTGATTAAAACTTGTGTGGACCCGTGATCAATTAGGGGGTGACACATCACCAATTACTGTTCACACGATAAATTTTAAGCTCAAATTTGATCTTATAGTTTCATTTTGTTATTTCTTTTGTTGATTACAATACTAACTTACAAGCTAGTAACCACTTACTAGATTGTGAGTTGGTTTGAAATCGTTCTTTGTGTTTACGTCCTTGTGTATTTTTTTTATTTTGGAGTCGTTGTAAACATTGGAATTCACCTCTTAACACCTCACGGAGTACAAGCAAGCATACAACACTTGTGAGATTAATTGTGAGGAATCTGAGAACAAAGAAATAAAGAGAGAGAGTGAGGACCTTTCTTTTACAACTAACTCATTTATTGTTTTGTAGTGAAACTTCTTGGATAAACTCAATTGAGCAGGATGATATTGAAGGAAAATATCAAGATGGAGAGGAATCCAAGGTGCAAAATGAAGACATTGGACGAGACTTGAAATTGTTGTGTTCTCTGTTTCTTCTTATTTTATGGACTGTTTTGGAGCCATTTTCATTTGGCTAGTGCCATAAATTTGAGGTCAAATTCCTCTCAAGATGGAGAGGATGATACAAGCACGATCATGAGGATGAACGTTTTTGAATATTTTGGATGTAACCTCGGAGGTGTACGAGTTGAAGTCTTAAAAAGGGCTCCAAACCACCCCTAAAACACTCCGTGGGTGCCTATTTGCCTACTTGGTCATTAAAGGGCCTTTTTGTCATTTTATCTTTTTATTTGTAAAGTACTATAAATAGAACAATATAGGGTTTTAGTTCATTAGTTTTTGGTGAATATTGTTGAAAGAACAAATCTCTTGAGAGAGAGGGCCTCTAGGCCTAAACTAGGACATGAACAAGTGTGGATTCACTTGTGATTGTGTATTGCTTGGAAACGTCGGTGCTTGAGTGGTGGAATCCCTCTTGTATCACGTAATAGTGTGGTGTTGCTATTATAAGTCTTAGGGGTCCTTAGATTTAATACATCTTTGGGTTCTTAACCTTGTAATAGTGTATGTCTCACTTCCTATCTTTCCATATCATGTATTAGTTGTGTAGTCTAGTGAACCGTTTGGTTCTTGTTGTTCTTGTAATCTTGTAACCGTTGGATTGTTGTTATTGTAGTGTTGTTCCTATTTTTATTGTTGTTTATCTCTTGTTATTGTTAGTGCTTTTGGTGTCATTTACACCTTGTTTCTTGATGTTGTTGGAACTGAGATTTGGTGTTTCTTGAGCTCTCGGGTTTCCCTTTGTTTGTGGACTATTTTTGGCTTATTTTTGATACGTACCAAATTTATATCGTATCAGAAAGTCTAAATATAAGGAATTCCATGCAAAATAAATAGTATTCATTTTGGATGATATCTCTTAACATTCTAGGGACGAATTTAAACTAGAAAAAGTGTGGGGCATTACAAACAAGCATCTGGTAGGAAGGTTAGGGAAGTGGCAGTCCCACTTCCAACTAACTTGACTTCCCCAATTCAAAGACCAATAGTTGGGGGAAATTTAGAGTTAAAATACAATATGGTGTTGCTTCTTATTAGTAATGCATAGCTTGCAGGGCTTTCACACGAGGATCTACAAGTCTACTTGCAGACCTTTATTGAGCTTACTGATACATTCACTCCAACCGGGGTAACTCTAGATTATGTAAGGATGACACTGTTTCCTTATTTACTTATTGGGGAAGCTAAAAATTTGTTGAATACGGAGCCGGCCAATTCAATCATAACATGGGATGACTTATCTAGAAGGTTCCTCATCACATTCTTTCCATCAGGCAAGACTATGAGACTTTGCAGTCAGATAGTGAGCTTCAAACGGAAGCCTGATGAAAATCTATATCATGCTTGGGAATACTTCAAGGCCCTTCTTCGAGATTGTCCATACCACCAACAGTTGATTGAGGTACTTGCTCATACTTTTGTAAAAGCTCTGGATCACAATACAAAGATTTTGCTTGATTCAACCGCAGGTGGTCAACCATTGGAGCTAACTTATGATGAGCTATACACATTGTTGAATCACATAGCACAAGGAAATCCAGAGTGGCATTCAGATTCTAGAAGTACCACGAAAAGAATTACGGGTGTGTTAGAGGTGGACCAATTCACAGCCTTATCAGTACAGGTTTCTGCCTTACAAAATTTGATCAACACAATATTCAGCACCATAAAGTTGAGAGCAGCACAACCTACAGCTACAGTCAATGCCATCAAACAATCTGCAAGTTGGTGTGAGGTATGCAGAAATAATGGCCATTCAGCGGCCATGTGTGCTTTAAATTTAGAATCTGTGATGTATGTAGGCAATGCTTAAGGGCCAAATTATAGTAATGCCTATAACATAAAGTGGTAAACTCATCCACCTAAACATTCATGGAATGCCCCACATACACAGGCCCAATCGAATGAGTCTACGAGTAACACAGAAGAGATATTTAAACAAATCTTAGTTGGTCAAACATAATTGATTGCAGATCTGAACAGTCAAAGGGCGGAATTATAGAATCAAAAAGTGGTGCAAAGAAATTTAGAGTTGCAGGTTGGGCAGATACATCAAGCGTTAAATACTAAACCACAAGGTAGTTTGCCAGCTAATACAAAAATTCCCAAGAAAGTCATGGTAATCACTTTGTGGAGTGGTAAAGAGCTTCAAGGAGAACCTCTCATGGCAACAAAGGAGATAAATGCTGATATGTTGACCCAAAAGGTGGATGAAGAAGTTGCTGAAAAATCAAGAAAGTCTAAGTACTTGAAGGAAAAAGTTGTTGAACCAGATAAGAAGAAGACGCTACCACTGCCCTTCCCTCAAAAGTACATAAAAGCGAAGGAGGATGCATTGTTCAAAAAGTTCATTGACACATTCAAAAAGTTGCATAGCAATCTACCTTTACTAGATGTTCTGCAGAGTATGCCTAAGTATGCAAAGTACTTGAGGGATATAGTGGCGAAGAAGGTGAAATTGCAATATGTGCGAGCTATAACACTTACTGAAGAGTGTAGTGCGGTAATGACACAGAAAATTCCCAAGAAATTAAAATATCAGGGGAATTTTTCCATCCCTATTCAAATTGGAAGTAAAGAGGTCCATGCATTGAGTGATTTAGGGGCAAGTATAAATTTGATGCCCCTATCTCTGTTTGAAAAATTGGGCTTGGTAAAGCCTAGATCGACCATCATGGTTTTGCAGCTAGTAGATGGTTCCATGGCATATTCGAAAGAAATAATTGAGGATGTCCTTATAGAGGTTGATAAATTTATTATTCCTACTGAATTTTTGGTTCTTGATTTTGTAGCAGGCGAACAAGTACCAATTATTTTGGGACGTCCATTCTTAGCGATCGGAGGTGCTTTGATTGATGTTAGAGAAGGCAAACTTAAGATGAGGGCAGATGATGAAGAGGTGGTATTATATGTTTACAAGGCCTCCATTGAAAATCCCTTATATAAAGATTTATGCATGATCATTGTGATGGAAAGGGATGAGTGTGGGATGCCTAAGCTACTAAAGACCTCTTCCGACTACCTGGTTGAGAGGCCTAATATGAAACCACCAATTTTCAACATGTTAAAAGATAAAAGAGGTTTGAAACGAATGAAAAATTGGCTCCCAAAAGAGATTAAAAGGATGAAGAAATATGGTTGAGTTGAGTTGGGTCGTGCCGCAATACTAAATTAGGCGCTTCTTGGGAGGCAACCCAAGTTAATTAGGTATGTTTTCTTTTCAGTTTTTTTTTTAGTTTTTATTTCACGTAGTTTTTGTTTTTAGTTGAGTTACAGGTTAATGGTAAGTCTAAGTACCAGAAACTTGAGCTTGAAGCATGGCAAAGATTGAGTGTGGGGTACCATAGATCCTATTTATGTGTGAAGATGCTACTAGCTAGGCCTAGAGGCCTCAGGGAGTATTTCTATATTTTTACTTTTAAATCCACTTTGGGGACAAATTAAATTTTTAAGTGTGGGGTGGGAAAATTCTCAAATTTTGGGTCAATTTAAAAAAATTTAGGTTAGGAATAAGTGAGATATTCTTGTTGGTGCTATTTTTGATTGCATGATGCGAGTGGGTTTGTTTGTAAAAGCATGTTGAATTGTTTGAATTGCTACCCTTTATGCATTATCCTAGTTACCCCCATTGAGCCTTTAGCCTTTTCTTTGGTAGCCTTATAAGTAGCCTAATACCTTTTTTGATAGACCATAATTTATTCCAAAAACTCCTAAGTGCTTTAATTGAAAAAAACGAATTGAGAAAAGGGTTTCAGATATTAAAGAAAAAGGTTAAATTGATACCCAAAGTAATTGTTATTGGTGTTATAATTAATGTGTGGTGTATTGATGTGACAAAAATAATGTTAGAAACATTGCTATGATTGTCAAAAAAAGAGAAAAATTGATTCTTGTAGTAGTAAACTATGTGTCCACCAAGTGTTTGTGAAAATGCTTAAAAGAGATGGGACAAAAACAAAAGGTATGGGTAGATGAAAAAAAATTAAAATTTGGTTGTTAGAGATTGGTTTTAATTGTATAATGTAGTGTATTAAAGTTCTTAGAGAGGTTAGTCACTATTTCCAAATAGTTCCTACCCGTCTCTTAGCCTACATTACAACCCAAAAAAGTCCTAATTGATCCTAAGTTTTACATTAGACTATTAGTGGAGCATTACACTAAGGGCAAGCCTATGGTTCATTATGTGTAACTTGTGAAGTCTTTCTGAGAGTGAGTGTAATTTGATTCTTGTACCCATCATGTTCCAAATTGCTTAATCGTGAGTGATTATGGGTAACTCTCTTATTGTGAGGGGCACATGTTTGATGAATATGGGTGACTTGTATGATGTCTTTTATTAAATGATGATCATGAGTTTGCCAACTAGGTGAGTAAATTCTTGAGGCTAGTATGTTTTGGAATAGTATTCATGAGCTTTCAATTGTGTAAATAATATACTTAGTGTAGTAACTTGTATTCTATGTCGTCATTGTAGTACTAGCTAGAGTGTCTTGCATGCAGTAGAAGTGTGGAGTCTCTTCAGCTCATGACTCTTATAGTGAAGAATTGTTCAAGGACAAACAATGCTTTAAGTGTGAGGTGGTGTGTAATACCCCGTATTTTCATGCTACAATTCTAACCGTTGTTCCTGCGCGTCTAAGCTCTAATCCAAGTGATTCTCACATGAATAAAAGTTTCATGATCATTATCCTAGTCTATGGAGTAGTTTAGAGGTGGAAAATATTTATAGCAATGACCTAGAACAAAGTTGAGCTAAGACCAATTGATTCATCCAAAGTTTGACATTTGATTCTACAAGGGCCAACTTCAAAAGTGAATATCTCTTAATATACATGGAATTTTTCATCCCAATACCTATCAAATTGTATTTAACTGAATTAGCTTTCCAACGATACCAATTTCATCAAAATCCAACACCCGAGCAAGGAGTTATGCCTTTGCGAAGCAGAGTGCATCGCCTAACCAATCGCACATAGCTACTGGAATAAGTGTGCAATAAGCAATGTGGCGCATACTTAAATGTGCGATAAGAAATGCGACACATACTTAAATGTGTGCAAGAAGTAATACGCCGCATACCTCACTTTCAAATGCCAAAAACACCCCTACATATGTCTATAACATGGGATTAAACTCCCATAACACCAAAATAAGTTTACTTACTCTCAAAATCACCAAGAACATTTATTAGGGTTTCAACTTAAAAATTCAAATATCTCAAGATTCAACCATGAGTTTTCAATAATTTTTTGAGATTCGGAATCTCCATTCCGAGGGCTACAAGAAACACTCATTAGTTTCACGAATAGAGTCCCAAGGTCAAGAGTTCATTCAAAGCTTCAAGTTTAACGTATGTGGGGTTTTCAACAAGAACATCCTTTCATTCTTGTGCCCAAAATTTGTATTATTTTACAAAAATATATAATTTTACATGCTTTGATATGAATTTGAGATAGAAACTATTATCCTACGTTCTTGTTCAAAAGACTATTAGATTTTTATGATTTCTTGAAGATAAATTCCTTAAGTTTTGATGTTAATATCATGTTTGAAGTTGAATCTCCAAATTTTCATATGAATTATACATGTTTGCTACATAAAGTGTGAATTTTGAAATATTTTGCTCAAGTATTGATATATGGATTTTGAACCCTATTTGAGAATTATGATTTTTGTGAAAGTAATGTGTTATGCACACCATGAGATTTGAATGATTTGACTTTTTGGTCTTGAAAGAGTTATTTTTGAACTCGAATGAGAAAAGAAATCCACATTTTGATTTATTATTAAAAAGGGGTAGCATGATGGCTCCCGTTGTGAATTGCTGAATTATTTTGTGGTGGATTTTCTTTGAAAAGATCTGAGCTAAGTTCGGGAGTAGTCTTTAGCACCGAGTGAGAGGTATAGCTATGTCGGTACTTCCCTAGAACTACGTGCCCCCGTAGGAGCGGAAATTAAGGCTGATTATATATAGTGATCACTAGTTTTTAGATTTGATACTTATAGTCCCACTTCGATGGAAAGGATAGGATGGATCTCCCCAATGTGGGTTGTACGTTGGACTCCATATGGCTCACATGGTTTATGTCGGTTATGAGAGACTCCCAATGTGTGTGTGTGTATTCTCCTTTCTAATATGAAAAGTCTTATTCTTCTATCTGAGATGAAAACATATTTGATTGAATGACTGAGTTTGAGAAAGTCATTGTTTTCAAAAAATTTAATGAACATATATTCCAAAGAGAATTTTTATGAGATTTGATGGCTTTGATGATTTGAAATCGAGATGGAAGTGAATTGAGATTTATTATGATGACTCACATGTTTCACCTCATATATTTTACTCTCTTATGATTATGATGATTTTAATTCGAGCTAAGTGAGTCATCTATATCAGCATGAATAATTTTATAAACTGTGATGATATTAAGATACTATTTTATATATGCATTGCACCCCCATATGCTCGGTACTTTTTCATGGTACTAACCCACATATTCGTAGATGGGCTATATTTTCTCGGAATGTAGGTACAAGGTATAGTTGCACCTTCAAATCCAGTCAATTCATGGTATCTAGTCATCAGGTGATGAGTCCTTTTGATTCAAGGGCTTGGGTTAGTTATGCAGAGTTTATAGTGTTACATTTTCTTTATTCAATCGTATTGAGTTGGGGTAGTCGGGAGTCATGACCCAGCTACCTACAGTCAGTACTAGTAGAGGCTTTATAGACAGTCAGTAGAAGTTGATGTATTTTGTTTTAGTTTTGGTTGTAAAGGCAGAATTGTAATCCTGTAAAATTCTATTTTTGTATCGATCAGATTTAGAAAAGAGTTAATTTATTCTAATTTGTTTGGATTTGTATTTTTATTCGGTTGCTTATGAGTTATGCCAGTAGAAGGGTTAGCTTGGGGTCACTTGTGACCCGAAGCACCGTGTGACATCTCGAGACCCGATTTTGGTGCGTTACAAACTTGGTATCAGAGCATAAAGTTCAAGTGTCCTAGGGTGTCTATGAAGCCGTGTCTAGTAGAGTCTTGCAAAATGGTACGGAGACATCTGTACTTTTCTTTGAGAGGCTACAGGGCATTTAGAAAATGTCTCCATTCTTTTAAGTCTTAAATCGTGCTATAGAAAAGTTCTCCAAGAAACTTATACAGATTCTCATCTTACTCTAGTCAGGTCATCTCTACCTTATTTTCAAGGTATCAGAAACAGTGAAGGTTAAATCTCTACAGATTGTTATGTTCTTGTAAGCGAGCTTGAAAAATATCCCATCAGTGCTTTTGAGTTCCAAAAGCTGAAGTGCTTTATCAGGCCTGTAGAAATCATGCACTAAGCCCGAGTTAGATATGCTTTCAAATTTCTCCTCAGAATCGATAATGATAATCTATACTTCTCTATCTATGTACTGTTCTTGAGGTAACATGTTCAGCAAGTTCCAATTTCTTTCCCAGATAATGCTCTTATATTTACTGGCAGAAGTTTCAGAAGTTTTATAAAGTGGCTTGAGAGGAGCCTTCTAGTGTGTTATAAGTCCTTCAAATTTAAGTTATGCCCTCGTTCTTATGAGTTATTTAATTAAGATAGAGTAAGGTATATTCTTAGATCGTTGAATGTTGTGTGTCAAGTTTCTATCTCTTGTATTATGTAATCTTGTTATCATTATATTTGTGAAAAATAAAAGTCTAGTGAAGCTATGTGAGGCCTATTTCGATTCACTAGCATAGTTGCTTTGTTATTCATATAATTTTCTTAATCAAAACACAAAACCAAAGTCTAGTGAAGTCGTGTGAGGCCTATTTCGATTCACTAGCAACTTGTTCTTTATCTTGTTGTTCTGGTGTTAGTTGAAAGTGTGGGTTTCTGTGTAGTGACAGAAGTAGTAACGTTTAGTTGAAAGTCTTGTGTTAGTTGAACTTGTGGGTTTAGAAGTGTAGTGGAAACAATGGTGGTAAGGGCGATCATTGAATACGTATAGCTGAATTTTTGCTTATGATTGAATTAGTAATGAAGTAATATACCCTTGTTTGTTAGTTTAGTGAAGTTAGAGAAGGAGATTATTAGTTAAGGTGGATTGTTGTTTGCTTGAAGTATGAAAAGAGTTATTGATAGTATTTGTTGTGCCAAGAAAGTATAGGTTTTGATAGAAGTACTTGGTGGTTGAGTATTGCTAATTTAGGCTTTCCTGAGATTGCAAGAAGAAGTTTAGTTGAAATTTATAGAGCTATGAAAGTAAATTAGGTGTGAAGATGGGTAAATAGTAATGATGTGAAGAAGGAGGATGTGTTAACAGATTATGAATAAGATAGGCCATATTATTATGATCGATTGTCATTATGTACTAGTTTTTCTTAATGCTATGTTCTATAGTTTTGAAGTGAAAATTATGTGTGAGATTAGGTTGTAAATCATGTTTTGCTCTAGACATTAAGTTTGAATAGTTGATGGTTCGGTTGTTGATGCTAGTTATATGGAGGTGATCTAGTAGGCCTGAACAGTGTATGCAAGAGTATAAGATCATGTATTCGTAATTAAGTATGGTATAGAGGTGTACCCAAGGTGCTATGGGGCTGGATTATTTTTGAGGATTATTGCATATTATATGGTTAGTAGTATCGTTGAGTTGCTAAGTGGAGAAAGGCTAGTTAGATAATTTATGTTGTTCTTGATAGCTAAGTTAAAGGGTTATGATTGAAGATGTTGAGTCTTTTTAGTATGATTTTATTCTCATGGTTTGGGAAAAATATAAGTATAGAAGTGTGATCTTGATAGGCTATGATTATGTGATTAGAGATGTAGATATGGTTGCAAATGAGAGTGTAAGTCTTTGATGATGATTATTAAAGCTAGGAATTAAGGATGGCATATGGATGGGTTGTTCAAGAATGAAGTCGGTAAGTTCAAAATTAGTTTATTCTTGTGAGTTTAGCATTTATTTGTAGATCTTAAAATGATAAAATTATGGCTTAATCTCGAGAATATGTGGAGTATGCCTTTAGGGGTATTTGCCTTAAAGTTATATGTGGTTTTAATGATAGGCTTGAATGTTATGTTGGGTGTAAGATGATGTATGCAATATGCACTAGTGAATCCATATCAAGAGTTTTAAATTAGTCATTGAAGTGGTAAGGCATGTTATGCTTAGGAAGTGATCTCTAAGAAGATATAGAATATTGAACCTTATGGTTTAGACTAGTATTGTGGTTTGGCATGTTGTATCTTGTGATTTAGTGTTAGGCTTGATCATAGTGAGAGAACTTAGTTTAGTTTAGACCTTAGTAGAGAGATTTCGCAGTGCCAATATGAGAATTATAAGTTGAATAAAATGAGTATGGTATTTAAGTGGAATAGTATAGTTGAGAGAGCATTTGAGAAGTGATGCTAAGCTTGAAAGTAAGAAATTGCGTTGCCTACAGCCTAGCAATCCTATCCTAGTTTATGAGTTATATAATTATATTCCATGCTATAGAGTTATATCAATGTTGTAATTCCTTAGTCAAATGTCTTGTTCAGAGCATGTCCAAAATTCTTTGCTCCCTAATGTCAATAGAATTTCGTAGAAAAGTGCTGAAGAAATACTCCATTTGAGTATGGGTAGTCAGTATGATCCAGTCCATATGGCCTGCAGTCTAGTTTAGCAAGCAAGGAGATAAGCTCCTATAGATTCTTAATTTTCCAGCTAGTCTTACTATCCGCAGTCTTATACGTATGTACATTCCAAGAGGCAATGTGTTTGTGTCCAATTAAACTATGAATTCAGCTCAGTTCATGAATCAGTTTCAATTTCAGATATTAAGTCATGATTCAGTTCATAAGTATCCTGTGTAGTATCACAGTATCTTCCTAGTATTTTCATCAAATTATTATTATTCGGGGACGAACGATCCCAAGAGGGGGATGTTGTAATACCCTGAGTTTTCATGTCATAAACCTCTCATCCTTTCTCATGTGATCAGATCCAGTGCAAAGTAATGGTTATTCATAAGTTGACACTCTCATTTCTATCTTAGCCATATAGTTATTTTTCTTGAGGATTCATGCACTTGCAAACCAGTTCAGTAGCTCATTATTCTTGAGATCCAGTTATTCAGTTCTATCAGTTACACATGATAGCTTGAAGACTAATATTCCTCTGTGTTTCAGGTTAATTATCCACATTCGAGGACGAATGTTCCCAAGGGGGAGATAATATAATACCCCGTATTTTCGTGCTAGAATTCTAACCGTCGTTCCTGCGCATCTAAGCTCTAATCCAAGTGATTCTCACATGAATACAAGTTTCATGATCATTATCCTAGTCTATGGAGTAGTTTAGAGGTGGAAAATGTTTATAGCAATGACCTAGAACAAAGTTGAGCTAAGACCAATTGATTCATCCAAAGTTTGACATTTGATTCTACAAGGGTCAACTTCAAACGTGAATATCTCTTAATATACATTGAATTTTTTATCCCAAGACCTATCAAATTGTAGATAATTAAATTAGCTTTCCAACGATACCAATTTCATCAAAATCCGACACTCGAGCAAGGAGTTATGGCTTTGCAAAGTAGAGTCCGTCGCCTAACCAACCGCACATGGCTACTGGAATAGGTGTACGATAAGCAATACGGCGCATACTTAAATGTACGATAAGCAATGCGGTGCATACTTAAATGTGTGCGATAAGCATGCGCCGTATACCTCACTTCCAAGTGCCAAAAACATCCCTATATATGGCTATAACACGGGATTAAAATCCCATAACACCAAAATAAGTTTACTTTCTCTCAAAATCACCAAGAACATTCATTAAGGTTTCAACCTAAAAATTCAAATATCTCAAGATTCAACCATGAGTTTTCAATAATTCTTCGAGATTCAGAATCCCCATTCTGAGGGCTACTAGAAACACTCATTATTTTCACGAATAGAGTCCCAAGGTCAAGAGTTCATTCAAAGATTCAAGTTTAAGGTATGTGGGGTTTTCAACAAGAACATTCTTTCGTTCTTGTGCCCAAATTTTGTATTATTTTACAAAAATATATGATTTTACATGCTTTGATATGAATTTGAGATAGAAACTATTATCCTACGTTCTTGTTCAAAAGACTATTATATTTTTATGATGTCTTGAAGATAAACTCCTTGAGTTTTGATGTTAATATCATGTTTGAAGTTGAATCTCCAGATTTTCATATGAATTATACATGTTTGCTACATAAAGTGTGAATCTTAAAATATTTTGCTCAAGTATTGATATATGGATTTTGAACCCTATTTGAGAATTATGATTTTTGTGAAAGTAATGTGTTATGCACACCTTGAGATTTGAATGATTTGACCTTTTGGTCTTGAAAAAGAAATCCACATTTTGATTTATTATGAAAAGGGGTAGCATGATGGCTCCCTCTGTGAATTGCTAAATTATTTTGTGGTGGATTTTCTTTGAAAAGATCGAGCTAAGTTCGGGAGTAGTCTTTAGCACCGAGTGGGAGGTATAGCTATGTTGGTACTTCCCTAGAACTACGTGCCCCCATAGGATCTGGAATTAAGGCTGATTATATATATTTATCACTAGTTTTTGGATTTGATACTTATAGTCCTACTCTGATGGCAAGGATAGGACGGCTCTCCCTAACGTGGGTTGTACGTTGGACTTCATGTGGTTCACATGGTTTATGTCGGTTATGAGAGACTCCCAATGTGTGTGTGTGTATTCTCCTTTCTAATATGAAAAGTCTTATTCTTCTATCTAAGATGAAAACATATTTGTTTGAAATACTGAGTTTGAGAAAGTTATTGTTTTCAAAAAATTTAATGAACATATATTCCAAAGAGAATTGTTATGAGATTTGATTGCTTTAATGATTTGGAATTGAGATGGAAGTGAATTGAAATTTATTATGATGACTCACATGTTTCACCTGATATATTTTACTCTCTTATGATTATGATGATTTTAATTCAAGCTAAGTGAATCATCTATATCAGCATGCATAATTTTATGAACTGTGATGATATTAAGATATTATTTTATATATGCATTGCACCCCCATATACTCGGTACTTTTTCATGGTACTGAACCACATATTCGTATGTGGGCTACATTTTCTTTGAATGTAGGTACAAGGTATATTTACACCTTCAGATTCTGTCAGTTTGTGGTATTTAGTCAGCAGGTGATGAGTCCTTTTGATTCAAGGGCTTGGGTTAGTTATGCAGAGTTTATAGTGTTGTATTTTCTTTATTCAGTCGTATTGAGTTGGGGTAGTCGGGAGTCATGACCCGGCTACCTACAGTCAGTACTAGTAGAGGCTTCATAGATAGTCAGTAGAAGTTGATGTATTTCATTTCAGTTTTAGTTGTAAAGGAAGAATTGTAATCCTGTAAAATTCCATTTTTGTATTGATCAGATTCAGAAAAGAGTTAATTTCTGCTAATTTTTATGGATTTGTATTTTTATTCGGTTGTTTATGAGTTATGCCAGTAGAAGGGTTAGCTTGGGGTCACTTGTGACCCTAAGCACCATGTGACGTCTTGGGACCCGATTTCGGGGCGTTACATGGTGATGTTGGGTGTATTTATGTATTCTAGCCTATTTAGCTATGTTTTGAGGATGATTCATGTGCTAAATGTATGGTAATGAAATAAATATGAATTTTAGTGTCCATGTATGTGTTTACAATGTTTAATGGTGTTCTCACACAATTTTTTATTCAAATTGATTATTTAGAGTTCAACCGAGAAAACTAGAATACTAGCTTGAGCTAAGTGCTTGTCTAGTCTATTGTGTTGGGTTCTAATGTGTTTTAATGAGTTACTAAGGTTTTTATTGTGTATTTATATGTGAAAAAACTTGTTGATAATGTTCAAGGCTCAATTGGATCAAGACAAGAGTCGAAACAATGAGTTAAAGATCAAAGTAAAATTTGCCTATGCTTAGCTCATGTTTCTAGTTTGTCGTACTGGATGTTGTGTTGTTTTGAGCTCTAAATTGTTGTGTTTAATTTTATAGGATTCTTGTTGAATGGATTATGATGATATATGAAGGATATACAAGCATCAAATCAAGTAGAAACAACTCAAAAAAGCTCGGACTGGATCAACGAAAGCACTATATACAACTTGGACGTAATTTGGACCCCTGAAAAGTCTTGGGCACGTGTGGGAAGTAGGAGAGTCCATTGGTCCGTTCTGTAGACCAAAATCTTTAGAACAAACCCAAAACAGTGACCCCTACACGTCTTGGGACTACTTGGACACTATAAATACATCTTTGTACTCATTATTAATCATCTTTGGACTTCTGAGAACATAAAAGAGGCACCTACAAATTCGTAACTTAGATTTTTATCATTTTTATTTAGTTCATTCATGTTTTTAGTTGTTAATTACACTATCGTGATTGTTATTATGACTATGTGTGGCTAAACACCCTCTCTCTGGGGTTGAAGCTAAGAACATGAGTATTATAGTTTTGAATTGAATTCGTTTGATTTGCTATCACTGAAGTTTGTTTGCTTATTCTTGTTATAACTATTTTATGGATTGATCACCTGTGAAATACATCTATTGTCAACCTTGTGAACTCGGGAGAGGGAATAGGGACATAGCACATGGGAATAAGCAGAGTATGATTTGTATTTCTTTATGAAACAAGAAATTCAAATTAGTATCTAGGACAGTGATGTACTTAGATGCCGTACTTGATTCATAAGTAGGATGATATTTGTAAAGAACTTAAGTGAACTATTACATCCCCGCTCAATGATGTAGGTGTAAGGTTTAACTTAGGTAAACGATTAGAGGTTGGGAAACCGTAATCATGAAGTGAACCCTACGAATCAACAACCGCAATAAGTAAATTAAAGAAGGAAGTTCAAGACATAATATGATTATTCAAAGTGCTTCAACCCTGGGTTTTCTCTTATTGATTGTCTTAAGATCTTACTTTATGCTTTGTTTATTTTCTTGCAATTTACAAATTCCAACTCCTATTTTGGTTACTCTCGCATCACTTAAATCTAAAAGGTAAACTGAAATCAAATCGTTGCCCTTGTCTCTGTGGGATCAATTCTTGGCTTTCTTGAAGACCACTATATTACTTGGAGGACCACGTACACTTGTGTGTGTGCCTGAGTCGTAACAGTGTTGCTGTGTATCTTGTTTCTTTGATTTGGCTGGGAATAATTTGTTTATTGTGGTTTTTCGTTCTCTTCTCAGAAAGAAAGAAGTGTTGTGATGGTACTATTTGTTCACTGAGACAGGATTAAAATTGCTATATTTTGGACAACCTATGTCAATGTTACTGTTCCCATTATTTTTATTGTCTGCCACTTTTTGGTCAATATTTTGGGTTGATATGCTTCCTTTTTGACCTTTTTAGTTTGTTAAATTGATTTGGATAAAATACTATACATGGCCAATCAAAAAATTACCGTCGATTTTTTAGGCCTCCACAAATAAAAAGACGGATATTACGTATACAAATACATAATAGAAAATTAAATATTTCAGGCGATGATGAAACTTTTATAACAACGCAAAAATTTTATAATTCGTATTTTGGAAAAACGATTTAGGACGACCAATCAATTGAGCAACCACTTCATAGCCATGGTATATTTAAAATTTAATCTGAGCCCATCTTTTAATGAAAATTATATTTTTACATACCTTTTCAATTTATTTTTGATAATTATTTATTTGTTACTAATATTTTTTATAAGTTTTTATACAGGTTATTTGGAATACTCGTCGGGAGTTGCATTCAAAGAGCCCCTTTAAATTTTGTGTTGTATTTTATATTCTTATACCTGTACAAATATCATTATAGTGATACTTTAATTTTAGGGCGTTGGGTGGGATGTTCTTTATTTACGCAACCTTCATCACGTGTTTAGGTAAATTTAGGTCGTTAACATTTACATTAAATTGATTCAGATTTTTTAATCAAATTATTCGCACTTTTTATACTAAAACACATTATGCTTTTTCTTTAAAACAAATCTTTCATTATTTAATCTTTTCATTTTTGACATACATATTCTCCTGTATTTTTGTTTATCTTAATATATTTTTTATACACATACATATTTCTTATGATAACATATGTAATTTACACATTTTTTATATATAAATTATTTATACTATTTTAATACACATTTTATATTTGTATTTATAAACATTAATTTTTTATTTATTTTTAATAAACCTAAGTCTGGCCGAAAATCACACTTTTAGATTCTGAAGGGTGCCTAACCCCTTCCTTTCGAAATAATTTGAACCCTTACCTAGAATCTAATCTGATTTCATAGATCAAAACACAAGTCTTAAATGTTAATAAATAAATAGATTTTTCTCATTTTCCTTAAAATTAGGTGGCAACTCTGTACAAAATTAATTCTTTTAGAGTCCATAACGTCGTGCTCGTTTTAACTTTAGGTAAAACTCGGGTATGACATCTTGTAGTCTCGATCTTGTTGGTATGCTGATACTGGGTACTTATCTTACCCGTATAAAGCTCGATCTCAAATAAGCTATGTGTTCACATATGGGGATACTGTCATATCTTAGATATATACAAAGCAGTTTATCATAGCCACTTCATCGAACCATACTGAGATAATAGCTATTCATGAAGTAAGCCAAGAGTGTGTATGGTTGAGGTCCACGATGCATCTCATTCATGAAAAATGTGGTTTGAAATGTGACAAAGTACCCATGATTTTTATAAGGATAATACAGCATGCACAACACAACTTAAGGGAGGACTCAAGAAGATAGAACGAAGCATATTTTGCCAAAGTTTTTATATACATGAGCTAAAAAAGAATGGTGATATTAACGTGCAACAGATTTGTTTAAGTGACAATGTGGTTGATTTATTTACCAAGTCTCCTCCAATTGTAACTATCAAGAAGATGGTGCACAAGATCAGGATGCAAAAGTTCATTGATGTTCTCATCTGAGGGAACAAATACGCGTTATACTCTTTTTCCCTTTCAAGGTTTTATCCCACTAGATTTTCCTTGTAAAGTTTTTAATGAGGCCGCCTATATGCGTATTGTTAGAGATGTGTACTCTTTTTCCTTCACTAGATTTTTTTCCTGCTGAGTTTTTTCTAGTAAGTTTTTAATGAGGCACATTATCTATCAACTAGACATTCAAGGGGGAGTGTTATAAATGTATTTACATTATAGTGAATGTCTATCAAGAATATAGATAAGATCTATCAAGATCTAATAAGATCTATCAAGATCTAGTTGATATCTATCAGGATTTGAAGTATCTGTCTTTTAGTCAAAAACTAGGAGTAAATTTTCCCTATAAATAAAGGGGTTTCCTTCATTGTAATACATCCTCAAGAATCTTTCAAGAGAAATAAAGAATTACTCTCTCTTTTCTCTCTATTTATTCTTGTTTATGCTTCATATTTTCTTGTTCCTACTTTTATATTTCATAACAATTTATAAATTAATGTAACATTTTGTTTTATGAAAAAGAAAACGAAAAATAGGAACAAAAAGATGAAGAAGAAAATAGTAGAATAAATTTTAAGATTCAACAACTATATGTTATTTTAAGATTTAATAATTTTAAAAGGTAAATATATGTGATTCAATAATTTATGTAATATGTCGTTGATTAAGAATAAAGATATAGAATGGGTTTGGAATTTCCAGCGAAGTAAATAATTAAGATATTTCATAATAATTAACTACTATTTAGATTTTAGCTTATGGTGAACTTTCACTTTAATTAAAGTTGTGTCTATTTAGTTTTTCTTACAAAAAAATAGTGATGAATCATTGATAAAAATCGAAACATGTACATATTTTGAATTTATGTCTTTCGTCAATATTTTAATTTTTAATTTATTTATAAGTGTTTGCATTATTTATGTGAAGACTTTTATATGACGTGATTTCTTTTTTTATTCATTCATCTAGCTAAATATGATCAACAATACTCATTAAGAAAAAATCTCATTTTTTAGATTTATAACTTAGCATTATTCAATAATAATTTATTTTTAATTATATATACTCATTGAATAGATACACGCACAAAGTGCCTACTAAACTAGTAAACTATTAATAATATACCAAGTCATAATTCACAGAATGATAATGTTTTTCGAGTATAATAAAAAGTGTCATTACATAAAAGACAATAGAAAAAGTAATGTTGGGCCTATTCATCGTACGGAAAATAACATGTAGTCTTATTAGTTGCTATATAAGAGTGAGAAAATTATCTCATGTATTTATTAGATTGTTTATGGTAAGTTATAACAACACTTTTAGATAATTATTTTATTAAAATTTTAATTGCAAGTTGTAGCAACTTCTTAAAAGATTAATTTATTTATTTTATGTTAAAAAATTAAATAAAAAAATTTTTAAAAAAATAATTAACTCTTTCTTTTTTTTTGGGGGGGGGGGGGGGGGGGATTAGTATTCAATATCTCATAAATAAATGTATTGATAATTATGGAAAGAGTAAAATATGTTCAATATTACATCTACCTTTATTATCAGTAGTGACTTTGTCCACATTTCGCACAGTTATAGTAGATTTCTATCAAAATTATACGTTATTATTTTGAATCAAACTAATTATAAAACTATAATAATCAGAAATTCATATAAAATACAAAATTAAGAGAAATCATATAGAGAACATGCAAAACAAAAACATGCAACATCATTCTTACGAATTTAATCATTAAAAACATGAAAATATAATCAGCACCGAAAACATAACAATAAAAATGGTAAATGCATTTTTATAATAAATTAACATTTGAATTTAGTAGCTTTTCTTTCAAAAATAATAATAATAATGAAAGAGTTACTCCTTGAATTCAAACCACAGAAATAATAGAACATGTCTTAATTATCCATCATAAAGAGCAAATTAACATAAGAAAGTAAACGGAACATGTATAAAGAACAAATTAATAGAAAGGGTGACGAGAAACATTATTCTCGAAATTTATGATAAATTAATATTTCTCAAGAATCAAGCTTAATTCTACAAATAAAAACTAAATTTGCTATTAGAATCAAACATTCGAAAATTAGAAGAAGGGTCTAATATTCATAATTAGTATTTGATCTATATGAATATTTTTCTTCAGTTTATAAAATATCATCACTAAACAAAATTTTAAACGATAAAAAAACATGTATTTAAAATTTTATGATACATTCTTACAAATTTTCAGCTACTAACACACACAAGAAAAATAAAGTATATTTATTTACCTTGATAATTGCTTTTAGAGTGATGAAGAAGCATAAATCTATAAACAAAAAAATAATATTAGAAGAAAATTACAATCAATATTGACCCAATGCTTAATTCTGAAAAGTGCATTGAGAAATGCTTATTCAAATGTTTAAATTTATAGAACTTATATTTGGATTATCAAAAGGCATGAGAAGATAGAGTAACATTAAGGATATGAATGGATAATAATAATAATAATAATAGCAAGCATAATTGTCATGTTTAATTCTCTTAAAATTTTAGTTAAAATGGGAGTTTCAACTTTTAGATGATTTTTGAGTTTTTAACATATTATATAAATTAAAAAGAATAAGAAAAAGCTAAAAATATTGAGAATATATATATATATATATATATATTAAAAGTATTTTTAAATTCGGGAAGTGGGATGAATTATTTTTTTTTAAGAGAAAGAATAGATAAATTAAATAATAAAAAGTGTGATAAATAAGATGAGGAAGTGAAAGAGTTTAATAGCATGAGATAATAATTATATTGTATCTTAAATACATTGTATTTAATTTCTAATAATATAGACATTAATGGATGGTTTTTATTAATTTTAAATAATTTATGAAGCTAATAATAGGAGAAAAATAATTCAAGAAAATCACAAAATAGATAAATAGCATTAGAGGCCTTTAAGGCATGCCACATAGGATTGACTATTAATCTCTTTTATATATATATATATATATATATTGATTCTTAACTTTTTTTCAAAAATCTCTCATGTTTTTCTAGAACAACTTTATTGAAACAAATTTTTTTTGCGAAAATTCACACGCTCATCTTAACTACATTTTTTTAATTCATCTTCATAATTGCATTAAAGAAAATCAATAAATTTCAATAGAACATGCACAACACGTCAAAATATTTAATTTAAAAATTATAAACCTAAACCCAATTTTTCCTCCATCGGTAGTTTTTGAAGAAATATGTAAATATATGAAGTGATTTTTATCTGTGAACTTGGTTTGTCCGAATTCGTATCAAAAGAGTCATAAAACGAGTGTACAGATATATGTATACATAAGTTATTAGATATGACAATGTATTGTTATGTTAAAAAATTATTTACAATATGTAGTTTCCTCAATACAAACTCAATATTTGATAAAGAAAAATATTTTACTTAATACTTAAAATAGCATATTACATATTGAATTCATATATTGCTACGATTTTATACCAATTTATATACTTTTTTCGTACAATACAAAACAACTAATCACATCATATGTAATACAATTTATATTATATACATTTTTCATATACTCTTTTGATATGATACAAAAAAACTAATCACGTCATATGAGACATCAATTTATATGCCTTTTTAAAAACTTTTGTCATGAAATACGAAACAACTAATCAAATCATATAAGACATCAATTTTATATACTTTTTTCATATAATACTAAGTGATATACCTCTTTCATACAATACATTACAACCAATGTGTATATAGAAAAATAAAAACAACTAATCACATTATGTTTAATGTCTAGATTGGTAGATCTTCTATCTCCCGAATTCCTTTAGTTGAATGTAAACTACTTTCATCAACAATTGAATTTCGGCACTACACAATTACATCCATAGTCATATCCCTCAACGTCGTGCCAATGAAAATTTAATAAAGAAATCTGTAACATTCTTCTTTTGATCTTGATTTACCTTAACTCATGTATCATTGTGTATGATAATTGACACGCATTGATCTCTTATAAAGAACTTAATCTCAAAGTGAATTGAGTAATGTGAATCCTAAGTTGTTTAGCGATTGCATTTATCAATTCTCTATCCTTTATATCTGCATCATGCATGCATAATCTCATCATGCATAATCTCATCTACAGAAAAATCTTAAGGCTACCTGTAAACATAATACAGAATTATTGACTAATTAATGTAAGTAAGGGCGAACCCACGTTGATTCAAGTGGGTGCAAATGAACCCACTTCATCGAAGTCTGTTTTTATATTTTATATAGGGGAAAAGGCATCGTTTTCACCCCAAACTATACCCAAAAAGTCTAAGCCACACCTAAACAATACTAGTGACCTATTACACACCTTAACTATAAAAAAGTGATACTTTTTACACCTTGTCAGGCATTACACCACTTGCATGTGATGTGATGTTTTACACGCGTTGCCACATCAACGCCATATTAGCACCACATTAGCATCATCCAAAAAAATAATAAATTTATTTTTTTCATAATTTTTTTTTTCTTTTAAATTTATTTTTTTCTTCTTCTTCACTGCCCAAATCCTCCATGAGGTCAATTTTTTTTTTCTTCAATGTCCAAATTCTTCAATGCCCAGTCTCTGTTGGTACAAGACATTCTCTGCAATCAAAGCAGCTTCCAAATTGGTGAAGTGGCTATCATCTAGAAATTCTTCCAAACCAAGGAACATCAAGCGCAACTTTTAACAATGTTCTTCATCACCTACAAATTATTTTTTATACTTTTGTTCTCTTTAGCAAACATCAAAGTCTCATTGTTGCTGTCATATTTGAATTGGAAGACGAATGAATTGGAAGGTGAAATTCAAAGAGAGAAGCCAAAAGTTGAAAATCAAAATGCAATTAGTGGGATTAAGAAGACATTGAAAATCAGAATTCTCCCAATGGCATAATTTATTATTCAATAAATAATTTTAGAAATCAATTGTACAAAATTCAGTGGGATTAAGATGGCATTTTCGTCAAGTGTTTGATGAAGTGTGATAAAATTTTTTGAAATTTTCTCGTTTAGATAGAAAATTCAATTTGATTTTGTTCATGATGAAATTGATATTGATTCGATGAAGGTGGAGGATGGAGTGTGAAGAAATTGCTTATTTGGGGTTGGGGGTGATGAAGAAGATTCGTTGGTTGGGGTGGGGTTGGATTTTTGGGGTGGGGATGATGAAGGAGAAGATGTTT
>NC_061115.1:186574605-186660170 GCF_002878395.1 Capsicum annuum | reverse complement strand
GTGGGGGTGTGATGAAGAAGAAGATGTTTGGGGATGGGGGAGGGAAGTTTTTGATTTTTTATTATTTTTTTTTTATTTATTTTTTATGTAGATGCGCCATTTTTTATTTAATTAATTATGTTTTTTCCACGTCAGATCTAGGGTAAAAAATATCACTTTTTTATAGTTTAGGTATGTAAAAAGTCATTAGTATAGTTTAGGTGTGTCTTCGATTTTTGGGTATAGTTTAGGGTGGAAGTTGGACTATTAGTTTTCGGGTATATTAGTTTGAACCCACAGAGGCTAAGTTGGACCGCGTGAAAGAATGATCAGTGGATTCATTTTTTAGGGCGAAGTCATGAGTTCGAAACTCGGACAGCACAAAAATTTGAGAAAAGGATACTCGCACTTTTTAAAACAAATAATCCAAATTTGAAAACTTTTTAAAAAGTGGTCAGTCGGATATATTATTTTCGCTATAACCATTTCCTAATTTGGGTCATTTTGGCCTACGTAGTCCATATACAATATTGATACAGTCTATATACAATACTGATACAGTATTCAACTTGGAGAATTTGGCCCTTTTAAAAATATTTTAATTTTTTTTTCTATAAATTTTTTAACTCATTAAATATTCTGTTTTTTTTATTGTATAGAAATAATAATTAAACTATATAAAAATGATATAATTGTTAAATAGAATATGTATCTATATAAGATATATGTATAGAAATTGTATAGTTCTATCAAATATGTATATGTATAAAATATATAGAAAGTGTATGAAAATTATATAATTGTTGTATAAAATGTGTAAGAAAAATACAGTTATTGTATAAATTTTGTATCAAAATTGAATAATTTTCATACAAAATATTTATATGTATAAGATATGTATAGAAACTGTATAGAATGTGTGTAGAAATAGCATAGAATAAGTCAGTAAAATGAAATGATTAGAAAGTAAAATTTAAATTCCATGATCATTTTCATAAAAATAATTTAATTTGAAGTATCATTTCTGTCCTTTACCCCCAAAAATTTCTCATACTTTTTTAGTACTTTGCACCGTGTGTACTGCAAAAGCGCACAGGCATACATTTGATTTTTTTTTATTTTTTTTTGCACCTTGTAGTTTATTCTTTTTATTCCTTCTTTTTTTTAGTAAAATAATGTCTACTTTATTTGCTATTTTATTTTGTATTTAATCTCTTTACACAAATTTAATAGTATTATTTTTCCCTTAATTTTACGTAAAAAATTTTACAAAGTGAAATCCTATATTATTTCTATCTAAAATGTTTAAGTGCAATCATCGAAAATTTATAATTAATTTGTTAATTCATCCTAAGTTAGTTTATGCTACCTTGTTTATTTATATTGCATTGAAATTGTTAGTTAATTTTAGATTTCTTCTCTTACAACTGTATTCATTTAGTCTAAGTTATCTCCCTCTTTTTTTTTTTTTTTGTCCTTTTGTTTGTAGATAAACAGCTTCATTCTTTTATCAATTAGAAAATGAGTTTTAATTGTCATACTTCTTAAAGTTTACTAGATTGGTAATTTGGGTTAACATTTTTTTATTGAAGTTAACAAATTGTAAAATTCATTGAAATTACATTATTAAATTTTTAAAAATTAAAATAATAGGTCTTTGTTAAGCATTTTAATTTTCTTGACGTCTGTGAAGAGATGCTGAAAAAGGCTTCAATTTAATCTGGTGCAAAGTCAGTACTACTAGGACCTTTGAGTTGGAATTTCAAACTATAAAAAAATGTAGCGAAGTCATCTCCATTCTCGATTTCTATTGCAACAGAGAAAGGTATCATAATAGAGTCAAAATCACGATTAGAGTCAGTTCATATAAAAGGAAGAATCTAATCTCCTTCTTCCTGATCTTGTTGGCCTTACAGCGGGCCTAAGAGCAAGGAAGTCTTAACTCCCCAACCCCCCAGGGTGCGGGGTGAATCTTTGATTCAATCTCATCTATTACTTCTTTCGAATTGGCTGAAAGAGTATTTTGATGTCACTTAGGAGAAGTGCGTGGAAGTGTTTTTCAATTTTTTGTAAAGGGAAATAAGTATGCCTATCTCAATCTCCTGTTTTCCAAAATTTAGATGACTTACTTACCGCCACCACATACAACAAAGAAATATATAGTTAGACATATTTCACTTGTTGATACTACCTTCTTACTGCCAATTAGAGTTATTTTTAATTGAATCCACTTGCATAAAATTTTAGGTCCGCCACAGAATGTAAAGATGTAATGATATAAAATACGAAAAATTCAATAAATTTTAGTACTCACAAAATATACACATCAAAACATGTAAAAATATGAAATATGAAAATTTTAACAAATTTTAGTACTAACAAAAATATACACATCAAAAAAACTTCTAAAAAAATACTATGCTAACTGCTTCTACTCAAATCAGCAAGACTAAAATTATTGAAACTGTGTTAGGGTATGAAAAGGATTTGAACTATGTTCTGTTGACAACAAAATTTGCATAAATATGTCAAAAAAATGCAGTTATGTTCAACAAAACAATATGAATTTCAAATAGAACAAACAAAATTACACAACTAGTTGAATAAAACAAAAAAAAAATCAGTTACATTTCATCTTCCTCCATGCATTACAAGCAGAGAATGTAAACTATCACCATTCATTTTAAGTCCAATTCAAATAAAATACTTATATCAGTATTTTTTTAAAAAGAAGAAGAAGACAATTTTGACGAATTAATTCGAAAGAAAATGGTGAAGAAGAAGAAGAAAAATTTAATGTATGATAATGAACATTTGAAAAAAAAATGTAGAATTTTTAAAGAAGAAGGAAATAACTGTTTCAGAGAGAAAAAGGGGGATGATTCATATCTGATAATAACTGACATCCTTTTTAATGGGCATGAAATCTTTTTTTTCCTTTATGTAATTTGTATTTTTTTTTTAATTAAATAAAAAATATTTTCTTTTTTCTTTTTAATATCGAAATTTGCTACAATTTACAAATCAACAAGTTTTACTATAAGTTGCATTTAACCATCTAAGAAAGGTTTTTTAGACTTTTTTTTTTTGATAAGATTATATTAAAAAGAAATACCAGTACGAATTGGATTGATTAAACTTTGACCCGCTTTTTCCCCATTTCAGCCCAAGTAATTCTTTAATGTATTAATAACTTGTCTATTTATTTATCGTATTTATTTTGACTCATTCAAATTCAGTCCAATCTATGTACCCACTTTGCACCTCTCTATCTGTAAATTAATAGATTTGTTATAACATTTTCATAGTACTAATTTATGGGTTGAGTGATTTGACGTATAAGAAAATTTAATCCTCGTAAAAAGAACTGGTATTAATGATGCATTGCCTATTAAGAAAGCATTCAAGCAATCCAACATTTGATTTTGGACATGAAATCATGCATAACTAATATGATCTCAGTGTAATTAATATATGATCTGTATTTAAGACATTCGAAATTTAACAACGTAAAGAAAATACCATTACTGATTTCAATCAACCTTATACAATAATAAATATATTTATTATTTAGATAAATTGAGGGATAATTAGCTTAGTCATTTTAAAAATACGTGAAATGGAGTATCTAAAGAAGAAGAAAAGTATTCCAAAGGGGAATTCTTACATAATAAAATATTTAATATGTTATAAAACAAGAAAAGATAAAGAAGAAGAATAGAGAGAATAAGGAGAGTAATTCTTATTTCTCTTGAGGATGAGAGATCATATAATTGTAAATACAATGAACAAAACCCCTCTATTTATAGGGGAAATTTACTCCTAGTTTGAGTAAAAGACAAATGCTTCAAATCCTAATAGATATCAAAGTAGATCATGATAGACATTCACTATAATGTAAATACATTTATAACACCCCCTCCCTTTAATGTCTAGATAGATAATGTGCCTCGTTAAAACCTTACTAGAAAAAATCAGTGGGATAAAAATTCTAGTGAAGGAAAAGGAGTACACATTTCTAACAATACGCATATCGGCTGCCTCATTAAAAACCTTACAAGAAAAATCCAGTGGGACAAAACCTCGTAAGGAAAAAAGAGTACAATGCGTATTAACTCCCCCTAATGAGAACATCCTTGAACCTTTGCATCCCGATCTTGTACACCATCTTCTTGAAAGTTGCAATTGAAGGAGACTTGGTGAATAAAACAGCCACATTGTCACTTGAACGAATCCGCTGCACGTTAATATCATTATTCTTTTGGAGCTCATGTATGTAGAAAAGTTTTGATGAAGTGTGCTTCGTTCTATCTCCTTTTATGAATCCATCAAGATGTGTTATGCATGTTGCATTATTTTCGTATAAAATTGTAGGTACATTGTCACATTTCACGCCACATTTTTCTCGAATGAGATATATCATGGATCTCAACTATACTCATTCTTGACTTGCTTCATGAGTAGCTATTATCTCATTATGGTTCAATAAAGTGGCTAGATAGACTGCTTTGTATATCTCCAAGATATGACAGTATCCCCACATGTGAACACATTATATGTTTGAGACCGAGATTTATGCGGGTTAGATGAGTACCCAACATTAGCATGACCAGTAATATCGGGATTGCAATCTTTAAAAAATTATTAAAACTCATGTATCTTATCCCATTTCGATGTCTCGTAGTAGGAGTAGAAATATACCTTGCTAACGAATTGAGCGAAAGACTATATTGGGACTTGTAGTATTTTACAAGATACATGAGTGCACCAATTGTACTAAGATATGGTACTTCATAACCAATCCAAATTGGTATATTTCTCATTTCAGCAAACAATCTTATTGCTTTTGAAAACTCTCCAAGAGTTTCAATAATTTTCAAGCTATAAGCCTATACAATATAAGGATTATCAATAAGTTTCTCAGAAACTTTTATATTTTAAATCCTTAAAGAAGTTTTCATATAAATTTTGTCAAGTGACAATATTCAACATTTCATGTGTGACATCTTAGCTTCAAGTGTCTAGACTGCAAATCAAATAAGTTTTACGCTTACCAAGATGCATCTTTTCATGTCACTTGATAAATGTTTCTACGTCAGCAAGCTTAAATTAACGTAGAATTAAGATCCTTATAATCTTTCACAATATTGCATCAATATTGTATCAAAGATATTGATGATATATCATTTTGTATCGGTTCACAATGTGACATAACATTTTGAGATCTCATCACTTCATTATTTTTAGGTACCTGAACCTCTCATAAGGTTTCATGAAGTGTTATGTCGTAGACATTGCCTTCCTATTATGATTATTTGCTCCTTATCCTTTTCAAGGATTATTTTATTTGAAATCGATTGGTCTACCACGCTTCACGCATGCATAAACTTTGTCCTTCATGGACACAAAATAGGAGCACTTGCAGCTTAAATATGAAATGCTTTCGGTATTTGACTTGAATTACCTTTTGAATGAGAATCTGGTGATAATTCTAACATATTTCATAGTTGCTTATAATCTCTCCTTTATGTTAAGAAAACTAACATACATCCTCTATCTTCTTTTAGGAATCCATCTTTGTGCATCATGATATATTCATTAATCGTATACCGCACATCAAAACTATTAGATGGAATAGTTGGTTCATGACCTTAAACCAATTAAGGGGGAAGAAATAATCATAATTTATTGGTCTAATGCATACAAGTGTTATTGTATGCAACATATTATATTTTAGACCAAAACATGAAGCTTTGTTCTCATTAGCGATTGTTTAGCTATTTATCGAAGGCATTCAATGTCAAACCATCATCATCAAGATAACTTTCTTGATTGAACAATCTGAAAATTATGTTCTTAACTCAATTTTATTGAGCAAGAAACTTTATGAATGTCAAACTGCAGGTTGACAATGAATGTACATGTGATCATCTTATTGATGCATCTTTTCAACATATCACATGATAGGTGAACGGGTCCATATTTACCTTTTATATTTTTCAGATTTAAGGAATTCAATCCCAACATTAGTTGGTCCAACCAACTTATCATAAGAACAAATGACATAAACAATTCTCGAAGAATCTTCTAGTTCTTCAATACATCTCTAATATTCAATATGCACATCTTCGAGATGTCACAATCGTTCATATCAATTTATGAACTTTTATTCTAGTAAACTCCAAGTTTACCATGACATGAACTTTCCTTTCTTTAGTAAATTTCAGATTTACTATTACATTAATAAATTTCAGATTTACTACTTTAGAAGTAGATTTTGAAATAACTCTTCTCAGTTATTCTGCCTCATTAGGAGGTGAGTTATGATATCATCACAATCAAGTACACGTTTGCATTAACAAACTTCTCATTCCCCAGGAACGGCATATAATCATATTTTAAGCCTATCAAATTATGATAGTTGATAACCTCTTTCAAGATTTTGCTACTTCAGGAACAAATTGAGGCATACATATGATTTAGAGAATTTTCTCTAACACATCTTATAATCATAATAAGCATGTGAAAATTTTATCACTTTTGATGATTATTATCATATTGTCTCTTCACGCTTGTATTCGTGCATTCAATCACTTGCTTTTTTTCAACAATGAAGCAAGTTGTCAACTTTCAGATATATGTTACCATATTCACTTCATGGAATAAAGCATATCAATGGGATATGTTTTATGACTTTTTATTAAACACCAATTATTTTGTCTTAGCCATCATAATACCATCAATATGGTGTATTGAGATTCAAACTCAACATCTTATCCATATAAAGGCGTCTTAGGCATAACTCGATGGGACTTGAACCCAAATATTATCATCCTTTTTGATAATATTGTTCTTGAGGATTGAATTTAAAACATAAATGGTTCCAAATAAATTATTTTTCTTCAAATCCAACAATAATTATATCATTAATAGAAAAATATAAATAACATAAGGAATTACTAACCTTGATGTTTAGATTTATAATCTCACTTTATTTGGCAGAGTCTCATGCTGATAACGTGTTATAAAACAAGAAAGAATAAAGAAGAAGAATAGAGAGAATAAAGAGAGTAATTCTTATTTCTCTTGAGGATGAGAGATCATATAATTGTAAATACAATGAACAAAACCCCTCTATTTATAAGAGAAATTTACTCTTAGTCTGAGTAAAACATAGATGCTTCAAATCCCTGAGTAAAACATAGATGCTTCAAATCCTAATAGATATCAAAGTAGATCTTGATAGACATTGACTATAATGTAAATACATTTATAACATAATATTATTTATTGCATAACAATATTTACGTTATTATTTGTTGCACAATAATCTTGATATTATAATTAGTAACACAAATAATGAGTCAATTTAGATAATTTAATTGTATACATATTGTTATTGCCACACCCCCTTTTTAAAGCAAACAAACAAAAACAAATCAAAAAATGTAGTGTTCAGTGCAATTATTACAACCCGAAATAAAAAGGTACCAAAAAGTAAACCTACACTAATCCTAAACAACACTCCAATGCTTTACCCGATACCTCGGGCTTTCATCACGGATGTCCTTCGAGTACAAAATACTTCAAAGCATTACCCGGTGAATAAACATATACATGTGACCTCGGAGCATTCCCCAGCGAATAAATACATTTGATAAAAATACGATATAAATAGGAAATCATTTCAAACAAGCATTTACACATTCGTTAATATAGAATCCTAAGACTTGCCTACCAAAAAAAACCTATAATTTAACTATCGACTTCGACCTATCATGGTGCTATCATGTTCCAACAACATCAATGCTTAATCCACGTTAAATAATTATCAACGAATTAGAATAACCAATATTCATCTTTTATCAAAATCAATCCCTCCCCGAATTTATTCTCAAAATAATTAATCAATTATTCGATTGTCAATCCAAGCTTTCACATTCAAATCCAACATCAACCAACACAAAATAAAAATTCAAACATGTCAAATAACAACTTATTCACATTCACGTCAAAATTTAAGAGAAAGAAGATAAAATTGAACCTCAATGCCGCTTTCAATCAATTATTATTCTATTAAAGAAAGTCCGCACCTGAAACCTCAAACCGAGCCTCAACTCAAACTTCAAAATCAACTCGATATCCACAAGTAGCAACCGGACAGATTTCAAGAACAGTGGTAAGGCATTAATACGAAATCCAATCCCAAACAGTTTCGCACCACTCGACGTCGCAAAAGAAAAACCCAAATCGAATTTTGACTGTTTTCACCGAAATCTGGAATGGGGACTCAGTTTTTGGCGATATTTAGTGTTTTCTGGGAAATTTTGGACTGAAACGAGGACTCTTTGCTATGCCGGAGCTCCAGCAAGTTCGGCAGCAACCGAAATCGAAAACACGACTGTAGCGATGAAATTTTTCGGTGAAAACTCATCCAAATTTCTCTCTCGCACGTTTTCTCTCCGTTTCTATCTCTCAACCTCGAATCTCTCTCTCTCTCTCTCGCTCGTTTCGATCGGGTCTAGCGGCTCTGTGTGCGTGAGATTTGTTTCTATTGAACTCCAAAAATGGAGGAATCCCTTTTCTGTATGAGTGAATTCAATCCAAATTGAGAATCTGTGTGGTGATGGGAATTGAGAGTGTGAGAGTGTTTTTGGTCTATGAATTGTGGGTATGGCGTGTGAATTATTGAAGAAGATGGTCAGTTTTTGTGTTAATGGATCGAAAAAAATATTCAAAGTGGGACCCTTTTATGCGTATTTCAGTGAATCCCCCAAAAACGAGAAGTTTTTTTTGTGTGTTAATGGTCCATCGATTGTATCATTCAAATGTGAATATAAGCCTGATTGAAGTATAAAAGTGAAATAATAATAATGAGAGGCTTTTGTTCGCTAAAGTCAAGTCTTTAGAAAGTTGAGTACTATTATTGGAAGGAGTTCATCGGTTCACTATGATGGGGTACTTTTTTTTTCCTTTTAGGAAAAAAATGCTTTTCCCTCCCCCTCCCTTCATAAGACCCTCTTCCTCTTTTCCGAGAGGGAAAAAAGATAAGAAAAGATTTATTTTTTAGCTAGTGAGCAATTCTTTCGGGCGGAAAGTAGGTCGGATCCTACGGGTAAGCATCTCCCGCAACGCAAGTACCATTATTTGACACCATCTGAGAAGCAAAAGATTCGTCAGTTCAAGCTGAAAATACATGCATAGATAGTGGTTTAATGCCAAGGCTAATGAAGGAAGCTCAGAACGGAGCCGTATGAGGTGGAAGTCTCACGTACGGTTCTCTGAGAAGGGAGTGACTACCTACTGAAGCTTCGAACAAGCTTGCGTTGAGTCAAACTTTGGACACAGATGTGAGTCGAAAGGAGAGGAAAAAGCTCTATAAGATAGACGACTTCTTCGTCGAATTCCTTCAGGAATGGAGTGAGGAATTCCAATCCGTGCAAATAGGGATCAGAAATGTGGTCAATATCACGAAGAATAAAGAGATACCGTCTATACCCAAATAAAAATTGATGTTTTCATAAGGAAGCCATCGAAGGCTTTCCACAAATTGTGCCTCTCCAAATCCGTTTCAGTTTTTTGTTATGGAAAGGAATAAAACGTAGGGGTGTGTAAAAACTGAACCGATCGATAAAGCGGACCGATAAAAATGTTATTGGGTTATCGATATTGGGTTAACGATTTTTTATTGGTTTTACAAAAAAATTTATTGGGTAAACGGTTTGGTTTTGGTTTTAGCTTGGGTTATTGGTTAAACCGACAACCCAATAAGGATGTACTAAGTTATTGTTTTACTTCTATCTGTGTTATATATATAAATATTTATATTACTAATATATATATATACACACACACACACATACACTACTTACTCACAATTCAGAGATTCACAAAGTATTAACCTATTCAGGGCAACAAAGACACAATACAAAGCTCGGGTATTGTCGTATTGGAAAGCTTGAAGCATTTAGTAGCTTCCAACAATTAGGATTCAGTTTTTTTGCAAACTAACATTCAGTTCAAGTTTGAAGATTCTTGTAAACGAAAACTCATTGCGTACGATTTTGGCGGCAACTAAGATTTCATTTTTTTTATTTTAGTTGTTACTATTTTTATTTTATGAGTATTTTCTTATTGGTTAAATCGAAAACCGAACCATTAAGCACCACAAATCGATAAATCGAAAATCGATAAGAAACTATTTTATTGGTTGGTTATTGGTTTTGCATATTTAAAAATCGAAAAATAATAAATCGAACCAATAACACATAAAATCGAACCGAACCAACCGATGCACACCCCTAATAAAACGTGACTTGTAGGGTGGGGTGGGTATGTGGGGGTAGGGGGTGGTGAGATGGGGTAAGGGGTGGGTATAATGAGGTGTAAAAATTAGTTAGGATAAGGGAATATTAGGGATTGGGGATTTAATTTGGTAGGATTGGTTACTGTTTGTTTCTTTGTGGGAAAAGTGTAGAATGAGTGAGAATACGTGGTAAAGTGAGCTAAAAATAAATAAAATTGAACTTCGGAAGGAACAAAATTAGGTGTATATAATTGTATTTGTTAATTATATAAAAAGTAAATCCAAAATAAAATATTAAATAGTAGCGCTCCTTCCAATCGTTTTAGTTGTCATATGTGTTTTTTCACGTTTTTAAGAAAAGTTTTTTCTGACTGATATATGTTGAAAATATGGACTTACATTATTTAAAATAATTTATTTATATTAGCTCTTTCAAATCATATGGTGATTCATAAACGTGAGCTCAGTAATACTGTAAAATGATAATAGGTCGTGTATTTTATGTGTTTGATGGGTCTAATACGACCTGAATATAGGTTTAACCCAATAAGATCTGTGATAAGAGAATCTAAAAATTATACAAATACATAATTATGTTTTTAATATTACAAAAAAATTAACTCCCTAAATATATTATAAAAATTTTAACATATACACAAAATACTATGTATATGTCGATTATGTTATATTTATGTTATTTATACTAAAAAAATTCGTTAGTGTTTCACTATTTATAGTTAGATTCTCTCTCTAAGACGTACTTTTGTCTTATTTTGTTATCGTTGCACCAAGAGAGTGACAGATAAGTGTGTGGTAGTTGCCTCGTTGAAGTCACCATGCCATCTTGAGGCATGGTAATAAAGAGGCAAGTCTAATTAGTTCTGTAGTTGTGGTGTGAAAAAAAGTACTGCCACACCTCTTTTTTAGGAAAAATTTGATTCATGTTCAAAGTTCAAAAAGAGTTTTCAATTATTGAAAGTAATTAGAATTAAAATTTAGAATCGCCACTTAAAATTGATTTGATGTGCTAAGTCACCAATTAAATTTTTTTTTTCAAAACCATTTACTTTAAAAGAAAAACTAGTTGGAACAAGAGATTCTTATTAAGAAATTCCGGCGATCATGGAGAAGGTCTCGGCACCCCTTGATCCATGCTTTTAACACAGACATTTTATTGACCCATTTCGACTTACGTAACACTATAAGTAAATAAAACACAAGCGTACAAACAAATAAAGGTTCACAACAAAATGAAATTTAGTCCAATTATACAATTCAAATGAAAAAGAAATTACGAAAACAAGCCCACACTATCTAAAACTAATCTACTCTTTACCCCACATTCCGAGATTTATCTCGAGTGACCTCTAAATGCATAGTACTTGGGGGCATTCTCCACTACATGAATACACTTGAAGAAGAAGAATAAACAGGCCAAGCTCCTCGACAACCCCCTCAACTTGACACCATCTTTCACTTTGGCACCTTAAGTAGACGTTGTTCACTTTTGGCACCTCAAGTAGCCATAAAGTTTTTGACACCTTTTGACATTAGCACTGGTGTGTGTGTTTCACTTGCTGCCAACGTGGATAAAATGGCCAATTAATTTGTGCCAACTCATTTAAATTGCCACATCACAATATGCACCTACAATTTTTTTTTTTAAAAAAAGATTAAAGCACATGACAATTATGTCCAATAAATCATTTGTAGGGGGGTGCGGACATCTGACGTATGAAATAGATTTATTAGGCATCTAGTGAATCTATTTTTCTTTGTGCGTGGATATTTCTTAAATTTTGTTTCAATATCTTTTAATGATTTACTTTTTTCGTAAGATGTATTCATTAATTTGTTTTGGTTTATTATTTTATCCTGTAGTAATTGCAGAGTTACAAATTTATGTATAATAATTTATCCTAACTGTACTGTAATGTATATCTAATTCTAGATTTTCAATGTTATTTATTATCTTGTGTTGTTCTTCTCGTAGTGAATTTTTTAAATTATATAAACTATCACATGTGCTTTTTTCTAAATTTTCTAAGGTTTCTTCTATCCATATTAATTTTTCTTTTAGATTCTCCATTATTTTTCTAATTCGGTTTCTATAATTAATTTCATTATTTAGATTATCTTGATTTTCTCTAGTTTTTCTAATATATTCTAACATCTCTTAATCTGAATAATATCTTTCTGGATAAATTTCTTCGTATAACTATTCTATCCAATTTATGGTTCCAATTTTATAGTCTATTACTTTTTCTAATATTATTTTCTTAATATCTATAATTTCTATATCTTTAAGTATATATAAGATTAAGACTTTAAGATAATCTAGATGATCTATCTTTTAAAATTGGTTTTATTATAATATTTTGTAGTTGTTTGTTTTAGCCTTAGTAGTTCTTGCATATTTTTATTAAGAAATTCTATGTATTTTATATCTTTATTTTCCATGTATTTGTCTATATTTATTTTTCATCTGTTTTTTTAGTAACTGTATGTTTCTCATATCTTTTTCTAAAAATTCTATGTAATTTATCATGGTAAGTATTTGTAAGAGTAGTTAGGTAGGTATGGTATATAATTTACTCTAGTCATGTAATATTTACCAAATGCTTTTTCTAATATGATTTTTCTTATATCTGCTACTTTTATATCTTTAAGTGCATACAAAATAAGTATTTTAAATTTATCTACCATCACATCAGATACATAATTATTCATTTTCATAAAATTGCTTTTTTCAAAATATTCCCTTCAACCATGTACATAACAAAATATGGTCATCTTAGATTACTATATACTAGATTATTCTTAAATAATATGTTCTTCGGTCACTATTAGTATGGTAATCCGGATACTTTTTTCCTTAAATAGCGCCTCTACTCTGGTTACTACCCGCCACGGCTTCTTGCCTCATTGGTTTCACCTTTAGGATGACATAGTTCTTAGGGATCTTTCTCCGTTTCCACTTTGTTAATAAACTTCTTAACATATTATTCTTCGAATAATTCTACTATAAAGTAACTAATATGAATTTATTTTATCATATCATGATTGTTGGGAATTATGAATTAAGTTATTCATAATCATAAATAAATATACCTGTTCGGGTAGTTTTGATATTTCTGAAGTTTGTTCCTCTATAGCTTTTTCCATTGAAATATATCTGTTTTTTAATTAACTGAGTAAAATATTTGTTGTGGAATGGAGAGAGTATTTACTTCAACGCATGAATACTTGCTTTGCAATGCCTTCAGTTTCCTTCATTTATAGAGAAATCTTTACAATATCCTTACACATTTTAAAAATTCTAATTTTGTAAAGTCAAAAAGGCTATTAAGAAAGGTCTAAAGGGCTACCTAACCTAAAAAAGCCTATACATAGCCTTTAAAGGCTAAAAGAAAAGTCCAAGTCTACATAAAAGCTAATTTACAAATTTACGTAAAGATTAAAAAAATCTACACAATGATTTTAACCAATATCTTGTCTTCCGTTGATGTTGTCGTATCTGCTATATCTCCATTATTGCTTCTTATCTTATCTTTCCAGCTGGCATTTTGTCTTCTTGATTTTTATTCTAGATGTACTTCTGGAATAATGTTATCTTCTCCATTACATCTTGAACATTGGTGATCTGGATATTTGTGTCCGATTATTTTACAATATCTTGTCAGTAGTCCATCTGAAATAAATCCTTTTTTAATTGCTCTTTCGGTAGATTGTTTTTCTGGGTTGAGTAATGTCATTATCCATTGTCTGACATCTTCCATATCTGCTTGTCGTAGCTCTTTTGAATTAGAGTAAATCATTTGATGATCTCTCGAATAATAGCTCCATATTGGGTTTCCATTAGTATAATTATTTGTCAGTTCTTGGATAATCGTGGCTAGTCCAATAAGTCGTTTATTTGCATAGAAATCGGGTATCTCAATTCTGGGTATCTCCGGTTCCTGTGTAATATCTTCTGGTATGATCATATCTCTAGTTAGTCCTATTTTTACAACTTGTATAACTGGTTTTATTTCATCATATAGTATCTCTGCTGGTGCAGTATAACATTTTATGTAAAATAGATTTCCTTTCGTTATCCTTTTGTAGGTGGTGAATATCTTGTGTAATTCTTCCATAGCTGTTAATTCTTCTCCGTCTTGGGTGTATATGGTGTTTAATAGTCCATATTCAAAACAAGTTTTTACTAGGCTTGGGTTAGTTTTGGGTAGTGCAATTAGTTTGTTATATCCTTGTAATTTTTGGGTTATATAGTTGGTGTTTGGTTCTTTGATGTTTGTAGCTCTGGGGTTAAGGTTTAGAAAAGTTTGTACTCTGTAGATATTTTCTATGTATTTCTGGGCTGTGTAGTTGTAAACTTTTTTTATCTTGGTTTAGGCTATCTCGGTATGTGGTAACTTGTGGGGGTATGAAAAAGTGGTCTTTTTGTGTTTTCGGTATAAATGGTTTCTCAAATATTTTATTCATATTCATATTCTGGTATCTTGGTCGACTAACTCCTTTGCTTGTACCTACAGAAGTAGATTGATAAATGTTATGGGTTTTATGGAGTGTCCCAACGTCTCCTTCTAGCTCTGGAACTTTAATGTCTTCCGATCGACATAGCTCTGCACACTGTTGAGTTAGCTGATTTGTAGCTATAGACTTCAGTTTATCTTCATTAGTCTTTAGCTTTTCTATCTCATTACCCATACTGTCCACTTTCATTGAAAGCGTAGTTAGGGTGTTAAGTATTTTTTCTAAAGTATCTTCTTCTATTATTTCAGTCTGTGTAGCTTTGTCTTGATATGTAATCTGCAATAACATTTTTGTTAGTACTGATAACTTCAATTGTAAATGTGAAATTTAATATATTCAAGACTAGTCTCCGAATCTCTTTTGTTGTAACTGAATTTTGTATTTTCTTTGTTAACCACCAGCATACCTGTGTATTATCTGTTCGTACAATAAATTTGTTATACACAATATATGGCTCAAATGCTAACAAACATTTATATAATGAACATAATTCTTTCCTATTTATTTCCCGTTTTATTTCTGTCTCATTGAATGTACCTGAGTAGTATCTACAATGGTGTTCTATTTTTTCTGCTTCATATCGATATTTAAGTACTCCTCCATAACTATATTCACTAGCATCTGCTTTTACTATATATATAAATTTTCTATTTTCATCTGGAAATTGTAATTTTGGTAATTCTTTACAAAGTAATTTTATTTTTTGAACTTGTTTTTTATCTTCTTCATTGTAGTTATATTCTATATCCTTTTTTAATTTTTTCTGTAGTGGTTTTAAAGTTTCTGCTAATTTTGGAATATATTCTCTTACTTGGTTTACTAATCCTAAAAATGATTGTAATTTCTTTTTTGTGTCCAATTCTTCTTTTGAATTTATTATTTTTTGTACTATATGTTGTTGCATTTTTACTCCACTTTTATCTATTTGTATTCCAAAAAATTCTATCTGGTTTTTCATAATTTCAGCTTTCTTTTCGCTTAGACTTATTCCCGATTTTTCTATTATATCTGTAAACTGTTCTAATAATTTTAAATGTTCTTCTTTAGTTTTTGTATATAATAATATATCATCTATGTATACTATACAATTAGATAATTGTTTAAAATAACTATCCATAAAATGTTGATATCTACCTGGTGCATTTTTTATATCCAAATGGTAATACGTTCCATTCATAAAACCCTTGTGGTATCGTAAATGCGGTTAATTCTTTAGATTCTTCTTCTAACTTTAGATGATAAAATCCTGATTTACAATCGAATTTGCTAAAATAATTATATCCTTGTATTTACCTTATTTTTAATATCTTATTTGGTATTGGATAATTATATGTTATAGTTTTTGCATTTAAATTTTTGTAGTCAATAACCATCCTACTTTTTCCTGTTTTTTGTTCACTATGTTTATTTACTATAAATGCTGGACTATTATGTTTACTATTACTTTTTTTGTATATATTGTTTTTCTAATAATTCATCTATATGCATTTTAAATTCTTTTAAATCGTCAAAATTATATGTTAATGGTTTTTGGGTTATTATGCTATTTTTATCTATTAATTCAATTTTTATAGTAGTTTTATGTTTTTCCCATCCTTTTAATGGATCTTCACTATATAATTGTTCTAATTTTTTCTTAATTATTTCTATTTTATTTATTAAAAATATAGTTATTTTTATTTTATTTATCGAAAATGCTACTAGTTCTATTGTATCTTCAGTATTTTTTATATTTTCTAACTTTTGTGTAATTTTTTCACTTCCTTTTATCCAATCAGTTTGCTTTCTTATTTTATTATTAACTCTTTTTGCTCTTACTTTCTGTTTACATGGTGTTGTAAACCCACAGTCTGTTCTAGTTATTATATGTGGGTATAATTTATCTAAGAACGGCATTCCTAAAAGTATATCTTTTGATGTTAGTTCATAATTATAAATTTCTTCTATTGTTAATATCTTATCCCATACTTGTATTTTTACATTCCTAGCTTTATAAGTAATTAAGCTTCCTTCATTATTAAATCCTTTAACTATTATTGGTGTTTTTAATTTATCCCATTTACTTTCTGGTAAGCAATTATATCTACATAAATTAGCTTCTGCTCCTGTATCTATCATTGGCGTATAATATCTACTGTAATATCCTTCTACTACTATCTTCATTAATACATATATTTTCATTTTGTGTTAAGGCTCTTCTTAAGAATAACTTCTCTTTGTTATATGTTAAGGTTAATTGTGTATGTTCTATATTATATGGTTTTACTTGTTCTAGCCATTTTATTCCTAATATTATATCTGCTTTTTGCATTTTTTCCTTTACTTCGAATTCTATTTTTATTTTTCTAACTCCTATTATTATTTCTTTTTCTGCTATATTTTTACTATTAATTAAATTTCTTGGTAGATCTGGGCACATATCATTATCAGTTTTTATTTCTTCATTTTTTACTAGATATTTTGCTATATAATTTTCTTCTTGTCCTGTATTCAAAAGTATTAGATATTCTTTTTCATTTATTTTTCCTGCTATGTAATATTGGTTTAAATTATTTATTGAATTTATTTCATAACTTGTTCTTTTTGATGAGCTTAATGATTCTGGTTTTTCATCAGCTATCCTTTTCGTTGTACTTATTCTATCATTTACTATTTCTAATTTTTCTTCTATATCTATGTCTCTATAGCTATAATCATTACAATCTATTGTTTTTACAATTTGTTCGAATGGGCTTTCTATTCGTATCTTGTTAATCTTATTTTTTTCTATTATTTTATGTTTTGTTGTTAATACATATAAATTTTTGCATCTTGCTGTAAATATTTTACTTCCTGGGGTTAATTCTATTCCTGATATTTTCCAATATAATACGAGTGATTTATCTATATTTTTATCTGTTACTGCTACTGAATAATTTGCACTTATTATAAATTTAAATTTTTGGTATATTAAATTTCCTTTTACGGCAGTTATTATACTTTTTTCTATAGGTTTTATAATTCTATCATCTGCTAAATATAATTCTATTGGTGTATCTATTCCTTCTCTAAAACATGTTTTTATTAGTATCTCTGTACCTCCAAGGTGTACATATTTTATTGGATCTCCTTTATTTTTTATATCATTTATCTTTTTATTAATTATTCTTTTTGTTACTAGTGGTATACTAGCTTGCCTTTTGTATATTTGCAGTCTATTACATGTTCTTTTTGGCATACTACATAATATTCGTCCTTTTTCCTAGTAAAAATATTTTTTATTGTTGGTATTTTAAATATTTTTTCTACACTTAAATCTAATTCTTTTCCTTTTATTTCATCAAATATGTTACTGTCAAATATTATTTTTTGTTCCGTTCCTTCATCATTTAAATATTCTTCCTTTGTTATTATTTTTATATCTTCTTCAGTCATTTGATTCATCTATTTCACTATCTATTTCATTATCTATTTCATTATCTGTTTCGTTTTCTGAAATTTCATATATACTATCCTCACTTTCTAATTCATAATCTATATAATCTATCTGCATATATTTTGTATTATCTATTTTAATTTCTGATATTTGTTTATTTTTTGGATTTTTAGGTAATTTACAATTTCTAGCTAAATGGCCTATCTTTCCACAATTATAACAAGTACATTCTTTTATAGATTTCTTCTTTCTATATGGTCTTTTGTATTTATAATTTTTTACATAATATCGTTTTCTTGGTTTCTTATATTTATATTTTGATTTTTTATATTTCTTATATTTCTTATGTCTTTTTCTTTTCTTATAATATCTTTCTTCACATCCAAATTGGGGTGCTATTTTATTTTTGCAACATACTAAATTTCTTATTAATGTTTTTTCCATTTTTAATTCTTCTCTATATTTTTCACATAAGTTTCTATACCATTGTTGTAAAAATTTTATTCTTGCTCCTAACGTATCTACTATTTTTGCTTCTTCCCAACTTTTTATTATCTTTGAACTAAATGGTTCGGGTAATTTATTAAAATATAATTTTCTTATTTCCTTACTTTCTTCTATACTATATGCTCCTTTATAATAATATTCTTTAAATGCGCAAGTATATTCATCTATATAACACATATTACATATTGCTAATTTTAACATTAAATTCCTATTTGTATCTTTTTCTTCATCTTGTTCTTCTTCGATTGTTGTCGTACTACCAAATTCATCTTTTATAGCTGTTTCGTAGTTTTTTAATAGTTCTATAGGTGTTAGTTTAGTTGTTGTCGATGATGTTCCTTCTATAGGTTTATTAGTTCTTAATACTTTCTTGCTATTTTCAGTTAAATTTGAAAACCATAGTTTTACTGATCCTATTAGTGTTCTTTCTATATATTCTGGTGCATCTGTTATGTTTATATTATTATCTAATAATTGTTTTGTCATATATATCCTATCCATAATTGTATTGTTTTTTACCTAATAAATCTATTTCATACTTCAGATGTCCGCACCCCCCTACAAATGGTATCAGAGCCCAGTCATTTAAAAAATACAGAAGTGAGATATATGTTAAGTGAGATATATGAATTTACCTATAAATTATTAAATTAATTATGAGAAGACCATTTAAAAATAGAGAAGCTTTTAGAAAAATTAAAGAATCTTTAATTAGTAATTATTCAGAATATATAAGTCTAAATAAAACAAAAGAAAACCCACAAAAATTAGCCTACTTAATTACATTAATATCTAGTATTGAATCAAAATTAATAATCCATTTAAAATCTAGGAGAATGAAACACATACTACCTAATTATAATAAAATTAGATTTAGATATCCGCCAAGATATTATAAATATGGTTTAAATGAATAAAGTACAACAATACAAAGAATTAAAACAAATTATTTCTGAAAAACGTAAAGAATTAAAAATAAGAATAAAAAGACTACATTATAATATATTTGCCGGAGTTAGTAAAAACTCAATAAATACACAAAAAGATGAAATATCAAAATTAGAATCACAAATAGATAGTTTAGAATATATATATCAACATGAACTATTCATAATAAAATGAACAAAGAAGAATTTATAATAGATGAAAAAATATATGAAAACCACGAAGGATTAAAAATAAAAATATTATTTATTTGTGATAGTGTTCATCGATGATCTACTGGTGTACTCCCGTAGTGAGGATGAATATTCTGATCATCTCCGAACTGTCTTGCAAACCCTTTGAGATTACAAGTTTTTTGCCAAGTTCAGTAAGTGTGAGTTTTGGCTAAGGTCAGTTGCTTGTCTGGGTCATATCATTTCTTCCGAGGGTATTAGAGTTGATCCCCAAAAGACCGAAGCTGTTAGAAATTAGCCTAGACCTATTTCTTTGACTGATATCTGAAGTTTCTTGGGTTTAGCTGGCTATTACCGCCGTTTTGTTGAGGGTTTCTCCTCTATAGCATCTCCTATGACTCGGTTGACCCAAAAGAAAGTGAAGTTCTTGTGGTCCGAATCTTGTGAGAAGAGTTTTCAGGAGTTGAAGACTCGACTTACTTCGGCCCCTGTTTTGACTTTGCCTGATGGTGTAGATGGTTTTGTGGTGTATTGTGATGCTTCGAGAGTTGGGTTGGGTTGCGTATTAATGCAGAAGGGTAAGGTGATAGCTTATGCTTCTAGACAGTTGAAACCCTATGAGAAAAATTACCCCACCCATTACCTTGAGTTGGCTATTGTTGTGTTTTCTTTGAAAATCTGGAGACACTATTTGTATGGTGTCCATGTTGATGTTTTCACTGATCATAAGAGTCTGCAGTATGTATTTACCCAGAGAGAATTGAATCTTAGGCAGAGATGATGGTTAGAATTATTAAAGGACTATGATATGAGTGTGCTGTACCATCCGGGCAAGGCCAATGTTATGGAAGATGCCCTAAGTAGAGTGTCCATGGGTAGTGTTTCGCATGTGGTAGAAGGTAAGAAAGAGTTGACTCGTGATGTACATCATTTGGCTAGATTGGGGGTTAGGTTGTTTGACTCTGCTGAAGGTAGTATAGAGGTTCAGAGTAGTTCTGAATCCTCCTTGGTTTCGGAAGTGAAGGAAAAACAATACTTAGATGCTAGTTTGGTCAGACTGAAGGAGTCAATTAAGGACCAAAAAGTAGAGGTTTTCTCCAAAGGGGAAGATGGTGTGTTGAGATTGCAGGGTAGATTGTGTGTCCCGAATATTGATGATCTGAGATAGAGGATTATGGCTGAAGTGCACGGGGCGCGATATTCTATTCATCCTGGTGCCACCAAGATGTACCGAGACTTGCGGGAAATCTATTAGTAGAGTGGCATGAAGAAATATATAGCAGCGTTTGTAGCTAAGTGTGCAACATGCCAACAGGTTAAGGTTGAACGCCAAAGACCTGGTGGTATGATGCAAGAGTTTAGTATTCCCACCTAGAAGTGGGAAGAGATAAATATGGACTTCGTGATTGGTTTACCTCCTTCCCGATGCCATCATGATTCCATTTGGATTGTGGTTGATAGGTTGACTACGTCTGCTCTTTTCTTGCCTGTTCATACTTCATATACTGCTGAGGATTACGCTAGATTGTATATCTGAGAGATAGTCAGACTGCATGGAGTTCCCTTGTCTATCATTTCGGATAGGGGTACTTAGTTCACTTCTCAATTTTAGAAAGCTTTTCAGAAGGGTTTTGGTACCCAAGTGCTTTTGAGTTCTGTTTTTCATCTGTAGACCGATGGTCAGGCTGAGCGGATCGTCTAGACCTTAGAGGATATGTTGAGAGCTTGTGCACTTAACTTTAAGGGAAGTTGGGATGATCACTTACCGTTGATAGAGTTTGCTTACAATAGCAGTTTCTACTCTAGTATTGGCATGGCTCCGTTTGAAGCCTTATATGGGAGAAAGTGTAGATCACCCATAGGGTGGTTCGAGGTGGGTGAAGCGGCTGTGAGTGGTCCTGATTTGGTATTTGAGGCTATGGAAAAAGTTAAGTTGATTAGGGAAAGGTTGAAAACTGCGCAAAGTCGTCAGAAGTCATATACGGATGTTAGAAGGAGAGACCTTGAGTTTGAAGTTGGTGACCTAGTGTATCTGAAAATTTCACCCATAAGGGAGGTGAAGAGATTCGGAAAGAAGGGGAAGCTTAGTCCCCATTATATTGGTCCTTACAAAATTCTGAGCTTGTTGGTAAGGTAGCTTACGAGGTCGAGTTGCCTTCCGAGTTGTCCTCTGTTCATCCAATATTCCATGTCTCCATGCTTAGAAAGTATATTAGCGATGCTGTGGTAGTGGATTCCTCTGTGAGTGCTGACATTCAAGAAAATCTTTCTTTTGATGAGATTCCTGTTGAGATTCTTGATTTCAGTGTCTGAAGACTAAGGAACAAAGAAGTTCCCTTGGTCAAGGTGTTGTGGCGAAACCAACCTGTTGAGGGTGCAACTTGGGAAGCTGAGCCGGATATGCGATCAAAGTACCCGTACCTATTTTTTGCGAACTCCGATCATGCCGAAGTTACCGTTCTTTCCTAAATCATGCACTTTTGATAAAAGTTGCAGCAGTTCAGCTGTCATTTATTATGTGTTCAGCTATAGTTTCTTGAATTTATGCCTTCTATGTTGCATTCGGAGTGAGAAACGATGTGGTGATGATTCTAATGAATGGTTTCAGGTGTATGCTCTATTCCCTATCTAATCTTGGCATGTCTAGCGTCATTAGAGGATGAATGTTTCCAAGGGGGGTTGATGTAATACCCAAGGAAATTTTTTGTTAAAATTTTGTGCGTAAACGTGTTGGGTTCTATCTTCTAGAATGAATTATAAATTTTTCGTGTGGAATGTCTTAGATTATGACCCACCATTGCGTAGAGTATCAAATAATCTTTCCAATGATATGTGGATCATCCAAAAACGACACCCGAGCGACAAGTTATGAACATTCCAATCGAACCATGAATAGCAGTGAACAGTAAAATGTGCAGGAAAAAGTACAGAGGCCTGGCGTATTTTTGCTCCAACTTTAAACGATTATAACTCCTTGTACATAATGATCTGGGTGATCTACTATATATCAACAGAAAGCTCTACGAGTTCTCTTTCCAATGAAATTGGTTTTCATCCAATTTGTCTATCAGAGCAAAATGTTATGGTCGATCTACTTCATCCTATCCAAAACAAATTTTTGGGTCAATTTCAAACGATCATAACTCCTCGTATACAATGATCTGGGTGAGATACTATATATTAACGGAAAGATATGAGAGTTCTCTTTCTAATGAAATTGGTTTCATCCAATTTAGATATCAGAGTAAAACGTTATGGTTGATCTACTTCAGACTATTAAAACAGTCCACCAAAGGACAGATTCGAGAATTATTTGATTTTTAGGGATGTTTTGGTCATTGCCCCTCACCCAAAATCTGTCCAAACCTTATATTAAAGCCTATTAGAAGCATTATATGTTATATTTCATCAAATTCCCTAAAAAAAAAAAACCCTAAGCTCCTACATCCAACTTCAAGAACCTCCAAAGTTCACCATTAATTCTGCAAATTTATTCAAGATTCAAAGTTACTAGTTCAAGAACTCCAAGAACCATCATTCAAAGGCAAGATTAATATCTCAAAAATGAGTATCGATCTAAAGTTCATCATTCAAGGTATGTGGGGTTTTTCAACAAGAACTCTCTTTCGTTCATGTGCCCAAAAGTAATTTTCTTTACAAAGGCATAAGTTTTATTTGATTTTTACTTATTTGAAGCATGAACCCATACCTTATGATGATTATTATGAAATCTTGATGTTTATGATTTTGAAAGATGAATTTACATGTGTGGTCTTGAACGATATTTATCATGATTTTGATATTTGGGTCGTGAATCCCCATTGGAAATTGTGTTTTTTTAGAAAGTGTGGGTTATAAGTATGTTCATGTTTAATATTTGAGATATTTTGAATGATTTGACCTTTTGGGTCTTAATGGAGTTGTTTTGAACCTCTGTGTGAAAGAATCTACAACGTGGTTGATTTTGATAGGTGGGAAGCATGATGGCTCCCGATGTATATTTATATATTACTAAAATTGTTTTATTGTGGATTGTCTTTGAAATGATCTGAGCTAAGTCCGGGAGAAATCTTTAGCACCGAGTGGGAGGTATAAAGCGACCTTACTTCCTTAGAACGACGTGCCCCCGTAGGAGTGAGCCTGAGGCTGATTTATCTAGTGATCACTAGTTTATGTGGATTTGATATTGATAGTCCTACTCCGATAGCAAGGATAGGACGTCTCTCCCCAATGTGGGTTGTATGTTAGACTCCATGTAGCTCACATAGTTTATGTCGGTTATAGGATCTCCTAGTGTGTGTGTATTTCCTTGTGTCTATGGTGAATGGTGAAGTGATTTGAAAGTGGAATTGTGAAAGTTATTCTCTTGAAAGATTTAAGTGATATTTACATTATGAGAATTGATATTCTTGATGAACTGAAAGTGATTGACAAATTATATGATGACTCACATGTGTTATTGTACTTATTTCATCCTCTTATGATTATGATGATTTTCTTCGGGCTATGTGAGTCTTTCATACATCCTGTATATTTCTTATAAATATTTATGATGATGATGTTTATACAACTGCATACACCCCCATATACTCGGTTCCTTTCCATGGTACTGACCCATATTTTTAGATGTGGGCTGCATTTTCTTGGAATATAGGTTTAGGTACTCAGTTTCAGGTTTGACAGTGATTCTTCGGGCACGCTGTTCTACATCCTCTGTTATGGTGAGTCCTCATGTTCCGAGGATGTGATGTCTGATGTTGGTTTCACGAAATTATTTACATTTGATAACTGATTATGAGTCAGTTGGGGCATGTCTCAATGGCTCGCTGGTTTTATTGATTTTCTTAGAGGCTTGTCAGACTAGTATAGATGTTGGGAGTTGACTAATAAGTCGTATTTTGTTATCTTTCTGAAGTTCTTTTATTCTTGGATGATGATTACTCTGTTGATATTTAAGGGTTATTTATGGAAACCCTGTTGATTTGTGTTGAACTGAATGAAAATGGCTCAAAGGGTTAGCTTGGGGCTACTCGTAGCCTCAGATACCGTGTGACGCTCTGGGACCCATTTTCTGGGGCGTTACATGACAGTAAGTGTCCGTGTAAGTAGTTTACTATTAGTGGTATTCCATCTAGGAGTAGACTTTTGCTTTAAAGAAGTAAAACATCCAGTAGTAGATTACTTTATGTAAATGGTTATGCCAAAGTTGTCACTGATTTTTCTTCTTCGAATCTTCAGTGATGGATACATGTGTTGTTGAGGAGAGTGCAAACAACATAGGGTATGATTCTCACAGGATGCGAAACTTGGAGCAGTAATCTACTACTGAATTTTGCTTTAGGTGGCCATTCAAAATTAGGGACTACTTTACTTGGCACATGGCTAATGGTACCAGTAGACAGATCTCAAAGTGTTAGAATATTACTATTAAGAAGAAAAATTGGTACTTGGACCAACTAATTTTCATTCCAAATGAGACGAGTGAATAATGTATTCGAGCACACCCTAAACAGAAAAGAAGCTTTCTCTAATCCAGATACATAATTAGGTTAAATATACATAGTTCAGATCATATATCTACAAGGAACAGGGTGTGAATTTAGAACATAGAAAAGGGAGATTTAATAAAATAAAAGACACAAAGGGCCACAAGAGAAAGACCCTTACTATTGAGATACATGGCATAGTTAATACACAGCTTCTGCATGCCATATGATAATCCCGAGCTGCAGATTCTTTATATGCTATGTAACCCTATTCTGAATTCTAGATACAAATAAATAGTTATCTCAGGTGGCTGTGAAGGACCTATATTTCTTTTAGTTTGTGTTTTATTTAGCTTTTAAAAGTCAGAAAGATTCTTAGTAGAATTAACATCATTGTCATCTTGATACTTGATTAAGTAAAAAAACATGTGTACTTGTGGCACTTCCTATCAGTCATCTCTAAGATTAACGATGGTTTGTTTTTTCTGTCTTTTAGAATTTGAAAAGATTTGTGTTTTAGTCACCTACTTAAAGATGACCTGCCAAATGTCTGAACACTGGATTCTTGATGCTACAATAGTGACTTATTTTAGACTTCTTCTATGGAAATTAGCATGAAGAACAAAAGAATTGAAGAGAAAAAGATCATGTTCTTAAAGATTTTCCTGTTCTGTGCCTGACATAGTTTTCTTGTGTTTTATTTTTCCTTCCCCTTTCATATTTAAATGAAAACAAGAAGTCAATTATATTTTCCTTTGGTGAGAGATAAAAATACTAGGTTTCCAAATGAATTATTTCCTTATTGTGCTTTTCATGTCAATTATTATCTTTCAAGGGATGCTTTCGGTCAATTTGCTATGTGGAGATCTTTCAGTGACTTCTTGTGCCTCTTGTTTGCAGCCTAGGAACTTGGAAAAATGAAATGCATAAAGTTGCATGCTTATTGGTCCAAGAAGGTACAAAGTTTCCATCTTTGATGTTTTGTACTGCAATACTGTCCTAAGATCTTATTTGCTTATATCCGGTGAGTAGATTTTAACTAAATCTTTTCATCTGTCAATGAAAATATCTAAAGTTAAGCATAAAAGTAGCTAGTTTTTGCATCAAGACGAGTTACCACAATTAATCTAGACTTGTCCGAGTACTTTATCTTCTATACCCCTTCATATCTTAATATCAATAATATACGCTCTTTCCTATTTTATGAGGCTTTAAAAGTGTTGTTGGGAGCTATTTCTGTTGGTGAAGAATTTTGGTATAATATGAGAAGATATGGTCTTTATGCATTGACAGTTACTACGAGAGTTCTTTGGGCTGTTTTTCAACCTATTTATGAACTTTTGAAAAACCCCATTTCTGCTATTTTGATCTTGACTATTATGGGAGGAAGAGTTTACATTGTGTCTAAGGTAGTATCAACTATGGTTGGTATTACTGATTTTAGTTATGATTATAATTATCAGTATGAGTTCTTTTTATGTATAAAATGACCGGTGCACTAAAGCTTCCACTATGCATGAGGCCGTAAAGGGCAAAACTACAAAGGTTTTACTGAACGCAACATTTCTGTAATAGGCTATTTTGATGACTCGAACTCGTGTTTATGTATAAAGAGGATTTTTCCTTGTATGCTTATGGTCAAGTACAATTAGTTTTATATATTGCCTTAAACTTCTTGTGCTGCTTTTCTGTTTTAGTGTACTTTCTTGATTGTTCACTGTTGAGATAGTCATATTTGTGTGTATGAATTTTTCCATTCCAGTGTAATTTCAGTTTATAATGCCTCCAACCCCTACCTAGCTTGTAGTAGCTTCTGGCTATATAAAGCTAAATGAGTATTCAACACCATCATCCTCTTTCATAACTTTATGTTTCATCGACAATTGACATAATCTTGTGCCAGTGTACCTTTTCCCATGAATAGTCCACAGTAATGCTAAATTCTTGATGATAGAGCATAGTCCTGTACTATTTAAAAGGTTTTAGTGGAACTAGTAAATAAGTTTCAACAGATGCATTATAACATGTCTGATATTTCAGATTTTCCTATTACCATTTTTTTGTTTTCATAGTATTTTTGTTGGCTGCTTATTTGTATTATTTAGGATAAAATGAAGGTTTTCATAGATACTGCTCTTTTGGGATCAACAGATGATTCATCAAAAGATCAAGAACTCGACATAAATAGCATGTACTTTGATATTGGGTGGAGCAAAAATATGATGTGTGTATGAATTGGGCTCTCAAGCTTCAACCTTGTATAAAGTTATGACATGCAATTTGCCTGTAGTGTCTGATTATGTTGCCGAAGAGTGCATCAAAATACTTGAGAAAGAGGTGTCATATATGAGAGAAAATCAAGAGAGAGTTCTTCAAGAGCATGTAGAGTTGGAGGTGCAACAATGAGTAGAGCAAGAGGTTTTCCATTTGAGGCAGTAAAGTGATGATCGATTCAAATCTATGGAGGAGCAATGGTCTCGAATGATGAGCGATATGACATTATCTTCTCGCTCATGTAGTAATCCTACTCTCCCTAATAGGGACTCATCTAATGCTTAAGTGTTTAGTATTTTGAGACTTTTGTTACTTGAAGTGTTAACTTGAACATTGTCACACTTTTTTGGATAGTTATATGCTTTAAATTTTAAACATTGGTAGACTTTTGCTTATTGAAGTTGTGATTTTGCATGTTTTAATTAACTTCAGATGTTTTATATTATAAATCTAGTATTATGTTTTATATATAGTGTGTGTGTGTGAGAGAGAGAATAGTATTTCATAATTATTATTTATTAAAATTAAAAATTCAGGTAAAATTTGTGACAGATTTAATTTGTTACAATCTATTCTAAATTTTTTACTAATATAGGTAAGAGAATCATATTGTGACTACACTAGTCTGTCACAAATTATTTGTAACGAAATATATTGTCATAATTGTGGTGACTAGGTTTAAAATTTATTACGGAAATTATTCTATCACTGTTTTATAACAGAATATTTTGTCAAAAATTTGTTATAAATTTGTGACGGAATTTAAGTCAAATTTAAGGATTTATATTGTAACGTACGATCTATCTCAGTTCCGCCACAATAACTTTGTGACAAAAATTATATTCGTCACAATGATTTTATGACCAAAGGTTTTGAGATGTATATTTTTCCGTCACAAATCCATCACAATCAATGACTTGTAACAGATTTGTGACTAAAATCTCTGTCATAATTTTGCCATTTTCTTGTAGTGTTGATAACTTAAAATGGAAGTTTGAAATGTAACTGATGTATACTAATTATTTTATTATCTACTATATTTGTATGGGAATTTTGGTTGATGAGTCTTCAGTTGTTTAGTACGTGATATATCTCACAATTTTGTAAGTCATGGGCTATGATTTTCTTTGAAAAAGTTGATTTGGCCACGTGAGTTTGGGTTTAGACTTACCTAATGCATAATGGATTAATTCTAATGTGAGAAAGAGTGAGATAATTTGTATATTTATTCAAGACTCGTTGCTATTGATAAAAGAAAAGAAAGGAAAAACCATTTGGGAGCGAATTTGTAAGAGAATGATTCAAGTTCTTAACCTCTAAAAATTATAGTTTAATACAAGTGAAAGTTAACAATGAAGTTGGAAAGCCCTGCTACCGATCATTCGTTATAATAAAATTTATCGTATCATTTGAAGCCGGTCTAATGAGGTTGAGTAGATTTTAAATATGTTATATGCTTACTTAGACTTGGAAAAGATGGGAACGAACTATAAACGCCTCAAAGGTGAGAGAAATATATCAAAAATCATGCTATGATCGAAAAGTACTACTACCGACAAGCCACACATTAATATAATTAAATAATTTAAAAAATAAATTAAAAGTAAGATGTAAGTAATTTCTAGGATAACAAATCCTTTATATCCAAAAGATTAATTTAAGCCAGACATGTCGTTAAAGCGACCGTGTTAGAACCACGGAATTCGAGGAGTGCCTTATACCTTTCCCTTGGTCAACAAATTTTTTTACCCAGTCTTCTGTTTTCGTAGACCAACAAAGAGTCATTTCTTTTTTATTAGAGATTCAATAAGGTGACTTGAAACACCATAACTCAATTTCAAGTGGCGACTCTATAAATAAATTAATCCCTATTTAAAACAGTCACTTTAATTGGAAAAACACCTTCAACTCAACCTGAGGTGAAAAAGGGGTGTGACAAACAATATCTTAGATTGAGAGCCGTATCCAGAAACCTCGATTCTAACTTTAACGACAAATCTCCCAAATAGAAAATCTACTATTTCGCACAACTTCGGATGAAAAATATAGAAATACTCATTATTTGAACAATAGTGATGAGTGTTTCTTGCTATTTTTTGACGTGACTTAAGTGAAGGAGTCGTTTGAGATGGTTAAGGGCGGTGGTCTTTTTCTTTTTATTTCTCGATCGATGTTAATCAGAATTTTTTTTTAAAAATAGACTAGAATAGTTGGAATTATTGTTGTCTATAGGTGATTAGAGAAATTGAAGGAACTGAAGTAGGGGTAAATTGATGGATGTGTTCATGGTGTCAAATTGGATAGAACTTGAATTGTTCATTGGGACGGAAGTGAGTTTAGTGTGGAGATGAGATCATGATGGTGAAGGAGAAAAAATTAATGGGGTGCTCTTATGTATGTGTGTATTCACCATGTGTTATCATTGTTTTATATTAGTGTTGTTGTTGTATGTTTTTGGTGTTGTTAGTGGTGGGGTGGAGGAAAAAGTCGTGAGGAGAGGGTTGGGTGTGTGCGTATGAGTAAGTAGGTGGGGTAGAGGCTACTTGTCTAATGTGAATATGGAAGGAAACTTCCAAGAAGTTGGGGCAGAGGGGACATTTATTTGATATTTGTAGGTTTATGTTAGTGTAGGTAATTTTTGATTGATGGTCAATAAATAAATAAATAAAAATAAAAATAAATAATTAAATACCTAAATTTTTTAGATGTGGATAAAAATAGAATATTTATATAGCACAAATTTATTTGTACTATTTTTTGGATTTTTCAATAAGTGATTAAATAAATTTAACGCAATACAAAGATTTGAAGCTCATGAAGGGTCAAAAATCACATATCTACATCATGCCCCTCTTTGCCTGTTGACACAAATTGTTTACAGACAAGAAAGTCGGCAGTAAGATAAGTTTTGATCCGATTATTATTCAAAAGAAAAAAAGAAAGATAGAGTATGACCGACCCTGAATTTAGATATCCTACCTATTTTGTGTTATAAGGGAATCAAATCATGTATAGTTCAAGAGAGTAAGAAACAAAATGAATTATAATAGGATGGAGATTTGAGTGAGGTCTTGTCGAGGTTTCGAACAACGGCTCCTGTCATTACATCAAAAATAAAACTTAAAGTTAAAAAAATTACAAAATTCTATGTATGCAGCTTCTCTTGAGTCCTGACTTGAAACTTTTATACTTTCTCAATTGATGAGATATTCACTTTCCTCTTGAATTGATTTTGAAAGTAAACTCTTCTGTCACCCTGACTCTTGATTTTGAAGATGAACTTAAAAATTGACCCTATTTTTCAGGTGGATTCTATTACTTCTACCTTTAAAACTGAAGTCGACCCTATTATCTAGGCGGGCTCCTGAAACATAAAATTAAAGTGATCCTTGTTGTCTAAGGGCTTATGAGATTGAAATGAGAGTGATCCTTGTTGTCCAGTCGGGCTCCTAATCTTGCAATGAAAGTCTTCACCCTATTCTCCAAGAAGATTTTCTAACTTGAAATAAAAGTGATCCTTATTGTCTAAGTGAGCTCCAGAGTTTGGAATAAAAGTCTTCACCCTATTCTCCATAGGAGTTTTTGAACTTTAAATAAAAATGATAGCTATTGTCCAAGCGAGCTCCTAAGTTTGAAATAAAAGTCTTCACTCTATTCCCTATGCGGGTTCCTGAACTCAAAATCAATAGTGAACTAGAACAAGAATTATCTGAAAAGAGTTATGATAAATAAGATCTCATTTTCTGGAAGTTCTTGTGCAGAAAATTAATGTATCATTTTTCAGGATAATCCGGCTAAACTAAATCTATTTTTTCTAGAGGGTCCTGCTAATCCCATTTTCCAGGATCCCATTTTCAGTATGGTCCCGATAATCCCATTTCTAGGAGGGTTTGAATAATTTCATTTTCTAAAAGAGTCCTACAGGTATTATTTTCCAGGAGGATTCTAAACATAAAATAAAGTTCTCTAATCATTTCAGGAGGGTCCTGATAATCCCATTTCTAACAAGGTCCCCGTAATCAATTTTTTAGGAGGATCCTGAATAGAGAATAAAGTCCCATTTTATATTTAATTTTTTAGGAGGGTACTGAACAAAAAATTAAAGTTATATTTTTTAGGAGGGTCCTGACAATAAAATAAATGTCAATATTTTAGGAGGTTGTGAATATAAAATTAATGTCTCATTTTTTGGGAGGGTCTTGAACAAAAAATTAAAGTCCATCAGGAAGGTGCTGAATATAAAATTGAAGTCCTATTTTCCAGGAGGACACTGAATATAAAATTAAAGTCTTATTTTCCCTGAGGGCTTTGAATATAAAATTAAGGATCTGAATATAAAATTAAAGTCTCATTTTTAGGAGGGTCCTAAATATAAAATAAAGTCCTATTTTTTAGGGGGTCCTGAATATATAAAATAAAGTCTCGTTTTCCAGGAAGGTCCTGAACAGAAAATTAAAGTTTCATTTTTCAGGACTTTACAACAACAACATACCAACGTATTCCCATAAAGTGTGATCTGAGGAAGGTAAAGTGTAGGCAATCCATACCACTACCTCAAATAAAGTAGAGAGGTTGTTTTCGATAGACCTTCGGCTTAAGACAAATAATAGTACAAAAATAGGAACAACAAACAAAATGGGATAATACACCAATATATAACAAAAGAAATAAGACACCCACAATATATGCATACACAATCTATCCAAAAATCACGAATATTACCAAAATAAAATTGAGTCAAGTCTCGTTTTCAGGAGGGACCTGAATATAAAATGAAGTCCCCTTTTTTAGGAGGGTTCTAAACATAAAATTAAAGTCTTCCTTAATAGAAAATAAAGTCCCATTTTCCAGGAGGGTCTTGATGATAAAATGAAGTCCTATTTTTAGGTGGGTCCTAAACATAAAATTAAAGTGTCATTTTTCATGAGGGTCCTAATTCATATTATGAGAACTCACAAACATGCTTTTTCCAAGGGTATAATCACTTACTGTAAAAGATTTTGCCCCTGTTTCAACCAAAAAAATTGTGAGTTAAGAACTTGGTGATGATTTGTGGCACTTGGATTTCAAGGCATTTGCTCCTTCACTTGTCACATTCAACTCTATTTTGGATCGTTGGTATGTGTCCTTGACTTGTTGCATCATTGATCCAAAATCAGGCTAATGAAAGTGACTCGGACCCAAACACCAAACCTCTATTTCAATGTGCATCTAATATAAACTCTATTTAATCTTTGTATTTTCATGAGTCTAGAAGCATGTCTACTAGTGATCATTCTCTGGATGCTTTGCTTAACTCAATATCATGTTTCCTTCATGAGCTAGCCCATTTGTTTTTCTTCAAACAATTGAAAAAATTGATAGCAAGTTTTAAAGTCCTTCCTCACTTGTTTTGACATGGACTTGACTCAAATACATAAGAAAAATGATGATAATTTTCTGTTTTGATAACAAACACAGGAAAACAAAAAAAAAGTATAAAAAAGAAAGAAAATAATATGAATGTTCCCTTTTCAAAAAGCGAAGAAAAGAAAACCTTATTTGAGTATGACCGTCGGCTCCAATGATTATGACATGCATTTTGAATTAAGCTGTTTGATCTTTCAATCTAAGATATTCAACAATTGTTGTTGAATCATTGAACCTAAAATTGAGTTTTTTCCTTAAACCCATTATGCCCTGATCATAAACCTCATTTGTGACGTCCTGAAGAATTTTTCTAATGAGCCCTCTCATTTTTCAGTTCTCTTAACTAACCATCGCCTTATGGGGCTTGTAAGGGCTTTCACTAATAAGACTTTCTCATTTTCATTTCTCTCATTTCACCATAGCCTAACAATGCCCATGAGGGGTTTCACCAATAACCTCTCTAATTTTTATTTTCTCATCTCACCATTGCTTTACAATACCCGTGAGTATTTTCACTGATAATACTCTTGAATTTTTAATTCTTTCAGCTTTCAATCATCTTACAGTGCCAATGAGGGTTCTTACTTATAAGACTATTATTTCATTTACCTTAAAATCCTTATGTTGATGAATATATGTAGTGCCCAAAAATGAAACTTCATATATTGATTGCATGCTTAGGCCTCATTTGTTACACTTAATGAAGGTTTGAATCTGAATGGTTTAGACTTTAGACCATTAAGTGCATTTGTTTTTTTATTAAGGTTTTAACTCTTAATAGGTCTGAATAGGTCTTAATCATTTAGATTTAGAACTGAGTCTTAATAGGTCTAAAGGGATATTCTAGTGTTGGATAATAGTCACCACTCTATTCATATTCAACAGTCACCGCCACTAACCATCTCTACCACCATCACCATGCCGCCCACCACCACCCACTACCAACACCAACCTCCTCCACCATCACAACCACCATCGATAAAAAATACCATTACTAACCACAATTGTCAACCGCTACCACATCTACTACCTCTTTTATTCTAATTATATTCACCACCATCACTGCCGTCAACAACACCACAATCAGCAACCACTACCGACCAATCCCTACTAGTAACCAATTTATCTATCATAACTAGCACTACCACCACTAACTACCACTAATACATCACAACCTCTACACATTCTTTGGCCTCCACCATCATTGTCACTAATAACGCCACCTCTACCACTACTTCAACCAGTACCATTGCTATAATTTATCTCTACTAACAACCATCTCCATCATCACAACAAATAACATCTCCAACTAGCACCAATACATCGTCAATCATCATGCATTCATGTTTCAGCCAACAAAATCAACACCTTAAACTACTAACATTAAGCAACGTCACATCACAACAACCACCACCACCTCCAATCGCCACCATTATAATAGTCACTACAATACCAACCATCAAAATTATCACCACCAACATTATTAATCACTAACATCAATCATCGTCACTGTAACCACCATTATAAGCCATTTCCACTATCACTAACAAACATAAATATTATTTTTCAATTAAATACTAATAATTTTGTTGTATTAAATTACATACTTTTTTAATATATAATTAATTTTTATTTGAATTGTATTTTTTATTTTATTATGTATACAAATAATTTTTTTTACACATTCAGATGTTGAAAAAAAATAGTCTTAATCATTCAGTTTTCAGATCTAGAGACAACATCCTAATCATTCAAATGTGCATTCAGATTTAGATTTCTAAATCTTAAAAAAACAAATGGAGCCTTAGCCTTGATATTCTCAAATATTGATATAAGGTAGTTTTTTTGTTGTAACACAGATTTTTTGGGTAAAGTTGGAAAGAAAAGACGGCATGAGGCTCAAAAGACACTAAAAATAGGGTGAGACTTACAACTTTTGGAATTGATTCATTAGATAAACACTAACTCTTTCCCTAATTTTTTAAAACTGGATAATTTGAATTTTTACTTGGTTTAACTGAACCCTAGAGTAAGGCTACCCACATATCTTATCATAGCATGAATTGAGAAAAACGTAGTTAAGGCAACTTGTTCTATTATTTTTTCTTTTGTTTTTCTTTGACTCCTTTTCTCTTTTTGAACTTTTTCTAACTCTTATCTTTTTTCTTGACAATTTTCTCTTTCTGGAACTCTTTTTGACTACATATTTTTTGACAATTCTTTTTTTGGGATTTTCTAACTATGTTCTATTCGTTTTTTTTTCAAACTCTATATTAATTTCAAAAGAGGGTTATGAAAGAAAATACAACTTAAGCTCAAAAGGACTAAACAAAGAATGACATAATATATGGATAGCAGAATAAAATGTCTTCGTTATATCAATCCATAAATTAGAGTAGAAAATGAATATCATACCCAAATCATTCTAGAATACTAACATTGATTTAATAAGTGTGTCACTTCTTCCATTCTTGTCAACATACAACTCCACTTGTGATTCTCAAAGTTATTACCTCAATCCATTCAAGTTAGGTTTTAAATTTGTCACCAAATGTCTTAAAACTTTAATTATTTCCTCGTATATTCTTTTTTCCAATTATAACTTCATGATTTGATGTTTCATGATTGAATTAGGTTTTAAGTTTTGTCGAAAATTTTTGTATACATGTCATATCACTAGAATCAACTTAGAAAGATTTGTGTAAGGAGAAAAAAACAAACAAACAAATAATATATATTAAAATAAAAAAGAAAAAGGGGCACTGTATCTTATTGAAAGAAATGATAGAAGGGTTTGAACATGAAAAATAAGAAAATAAGACAAGAAAGATCAAAAACTATAACTCTGAAGTAATTCGGGTAATAAAAAATAAATAAAACAAACTACCAAAACTGCCTTCTCATGAAGAAACAAGTGAATTCTCAATTTTCGAGCTTAATATCTTAGCTTCTGATTTGCACGTCAACATGACTAGGACTTTCGCCACTATCAAACACATTTAGCTCAACAAATAAGTTTTAAGTCCCCATGATGTACTCATTACTCTCCATAAATTGTGCATTATCGTGTGTTGGCTTAGGATTCTGTATGACGTTTGTAGTTTCAATGTCTTACACCATAGTTATTTTTTCTTAGATCATTCTTTTTATTTCTCTTATCAAAGTGCGACAACTTTCAATACTATGGCCCTATATTAGAATGATATGCATACCATACAAAAGAATCAAAACTTTTAAATGCGAGTCATGAGTATATGTGAGGAGAAGAGTAGTCATACCTAACTACCTTAATTTTTAAAACAAACTAGTATAAGATTCCCTAATTGGTGTGAAACTATCTCTTTACCTCTTTCTTCTTTCATATTCTAGCTTGGGTTGAAAACTAGATTTAGGAGGACCTTGGTAAGTTTGTGGTGGTGGAGAATGATTTTGAGGTATTGGTGCATGTCATTATGTATAAGAGGATGGATGGGCATATGGTTTTGCATTACAAATGATACTGAGGAAAATAATTTGAGTATTTTAGATTTTAGGGAAAGGAACCTTATTGCTGGTGAATATATAGATAATTTGAATAAGCTCATGGTTAAGGTTGACAGTATTGGTGAGTTGAACCTCTCGAGTTACATTATGGCCCAAGTATAACAATGACTATATCTTTTTTCCCCTTCTTCACTCTAATTCCCCTTAATTGCTTGTAATATCATCCCAAGTGTGGCATAGGATCCCCATGCCCATCATACTTCTTAAACTTTGACTAATTAAATTCTGGAGAGAGGTTAACACTTGAAAACATGTCCAATTCTTTATATGAAATAACTTCATATTTCGCAAGTCCCAGGAAATTTTCGTAGATTGTTCCAACTCATCATTTTGCTAGTCATTCCCTCTTACTCTTTTGTCATGCCAGTTTTCACGGTATCAAAAAGAAATTTTTGTTGTTAAGTTAACTTAAACATGGGATTAGGAGTATATTAGTGATTATCAAGAGTATGGAATACAGGCTCACTAGCCAATCAGGAAAGCATAATTGTTGGGTAAATAGCTAACGTAGGAGCCGTAGTAAGGGGAACAACGAAATCATGGACAGTAGGTGGCGTTGAAATTGTGGTAGATCTATACCGAGGAGCTAAAAAATAAGCAGTACAAGAATTAAGGTAGTGTTTGTTTGGAGTGAATCTCGATGCAGATTGTGGTTCATAAAAAAGGTAGAAAATTTAGCCTGTAACACTGGTGGAAAACCAGAGGTATTTGCAAAAATTAATAGGGGGAATGGAGGATGAGGTAACCCACTGGCCTAAACTTAGTGCATTTCTATCAATTGTTGCCTCAGTTTCAAAGTCTCTTGTTTAAGTTCTGGGCCCTCTTGATAAAAGTGATCTAGACCCTTATTTCAAAGAAATTAAAGACCATAATTAGTATAAGACTAATTAACTTGTTTAGTTAACTTTAATAGAAATCAAAGAAATTAAGTTAAGAATTAATTTTACCTGCTAAAGAATAGTTATAATGGAGGAGCAAGACAAATCCATAGTCACCATATACAAAGGTGTAAAGAAGAGAAACTTCTCTAATAATATTATTCATCATGTTCTTCAAAATAACAAAATACCTATACATAGTAAAAAACTATCCCAAATACAATAAGATTCGAATACTACTTCAATGGGAATATAATTCTAGAAAAGTTTAAACTTGAAAACTTTTAGATTTGCAAACTTTAAACTATAAAACTTTTAAACTAGGAAAACAGGTAAAAATAATACCAAAAATTCTTTCCTTAGGAAATTAGAAAAAGTTTCAAAACTTAATCAAAATCCATATGAGTCAAATCTTCTTTCTTTTGGGCTTGGACTTAAATCGTGATATATTTGTAGAACTTAGAACATTCTTCTTCATAATTCTTGGACTCATTCTTGGGTTCTTCCTTCCGTCATAAGCATCTTTTTTATTTCACATTGAATCCCACAATCATAATGTAAGTGAGATAGCCTAGATGTTATCATATCATTCCCTTCTGTTTGAAAAAAATTCATCCTCAAATTTGAATCTCGCATAATAAAGAAGACATACAATAGTAAAGAACATCCATTACTTGAAACCAACAATGGTAGGAACAAAACAAGATAGTGTAATGATCCTTCGAGTCATTTTCCATGTTCCGACTTATTTTCACCATTAGAACTTTTTCATAGCTCCCCAAGTTATTTATGACTTGCTAGAACTGATAGTTTGGTTCCCAAGAAACTCATTTAGTTTTTAGGACCAATTCCTCATTTAGAAGTCTTCGCTGGTTCTCAATAGCCACCAAGAAACAACTTCAGTAAAACAACCTAGGATGTAAATTTCAGTTGCACCAACAGCTTTGGAATATCAATTTTAGTCTAAAAAAGCCCATGGTTTGGGTCCCAATACACTCAAGTTCATTTAGACCTATTAGCCGAAAAGTTGAAAAATAAAAAAGATATTGGTATGGGGCCCACAATTGGTATAAATGGCCTCACATGAAAGACTTCACCAATGCATTTTAAACATCTAATTTAATGGGATTACATAGTTTGTTTGCAAAAAATGGAGTCTGAATGAGTCCGGGAGGTCAAAAATAAGTTTTGACCTTGCGGATTTGATTTTAGCATGTATAGAAAGCCCTCTTGGCCGAATTTTGGCCATTTTCCACTTCCCTTTGAACTCTAGAAGCTCTAAAATAACTTGGTAACTTTAAATGGATTCTTGAGGGTGAGTTAGAAGCTTGATTAACATATATATATATATATATATATTATATTCGTGATTAACAACAGATTTGAGGTAAGAATCCTTTCAGTTCATGCTCTATTGTCTTGAATTTTTGACCAAAACCCCAATTAGCTAGATGGCCTAATTTTAGCCCAAATATTCTTGGTTTTTATTTTATTCTTTAGTGTTATGATTCCCTATTGATAGTTGAACGTTGGGTTGACCTCGAAAATATATTTTTCGTATGAGTGACCGACTTGGGGGGTCTTTGATGTAGTTTTTGGACCCGAAGTACAATGGTACAATATGGATGTTTAAATTCTCCTAATGATGTGTAGATTGAGTTTTTGATATCTTGACACCTTGAAGAAGCTTCTTGAAAAGGAAAAGCAAAGGTTTAGTGGTTCATGAGCTTTCTTTGGATTTGAGGTAGGTTAGGCTTACTTCTTGTTAGATTGAGTTATGTTATAGTATAATTGTGAAATTTTGTTGTATTGGAAGGGGTTATAAGTGTTGGATTGATTAAATGGTAACACTTAGGATTAGTTGAATTATTTAGTCCATTTGAACTCATATTTTAGAATACTTGACCTGTAGGCTAGGATCTTGGTTATTTGGACTTCATGTATCATAGATGGCATAAGAATTCTCTAGTTGATTTAGTTAGATAAGAGTGACCGTGTAACTCACATTACGGGTAAGTTGGCCCTAATTACCTACACTTGTAGCAATGCTTTATTTTCTATGAAGGAGTTAGGAGCAATGCTTCAGATAGACTTTTACCTTAAGACTATTGTGGCTCGCGATTCATCTAAGACTTGACTTAGACACCTTATATTAGTCCTGGGTATAAGATAGACTTAGTGTATACTTTGGTGGATTAGTTGTGGGTTCTTTACCCATCTTAAGTTTGGATCGATATAGTGTTCTTGCATGCCTTAGATGCTTGTTAAATGCTTATAGAATGCACTTGGGAACATGATGGCTAGCTTCGATAAATAAATTATGGTGACTACATTAGAAGTAATAAATTTGGTAGTTGACTAAATTATGTTTAATGCTATAAGTAGCTATCTATTTTTCTATTAATCTAGCCCATGACTATTTTATTATTTGTGCCATTGACTAGACTATTATTTTGGGCTTTAGTCTATGATATTATTTATGTTAGGATTTTTTCAAGTAACTAAACCATCGATTATGCTAGTAATCCCTCGCGTTGCTAATATTGTGAGTCATGATACCAAGGCTCTAGGAGGCGTATTTGTTGATTTACTACTAACCATGTTGAACCTAATAATGTATTATAATATTCATGCTATATATATTCATACATCTATGCATAAATTATCCTCGACGATGAATGATGAGATGTGAAGGTATGATCTTTTTTACTCCTCTTTTACTTTATCCCTTGTAGGGCTTGCACTTTACTTTAGCCCTTGTGGGGCTCATCTTTTATTTATTGGCATATATATATATATATATTGACGTTATGATAATGTCCGTCTAGGCCAGAGGATATATTGATGTTATGATGATGCCTGGCAAGGCTGGAGGAAATATTGATGTTATGATGATGTTCGGCAATGCCGGAGGATGTATTAACATTATGATGATGCCCGGTTCGAGTTTGTAATATATGTTGATGATATTGATACCCAGTTCGAGTAAGGAGGATATGTTGATATTGATATGTATGGTGTATATATATATGTGTACATATTTTTGTATGGATATATCCAGTGAGAATGATGGTTCGATGTGTACCTTAGGGCGTCAGTTATGGATCACTAGTGTTAAATACTTATAAAGTGGAGTAGTCAATGTTTAATAATAACTAGAGAGTTATAACAGTTATTGGTTTCATGATGAATCAAGACTAGTTGGTTAGTGGAATGTAGTTGTAAAATGAGTATCCACTTTGTGAGTAATGTTAGCATTAAATAATGGTTAATGAAGGAATATTGACCATTAGAATAAGCTATGGGTTGACCAGTTGACTATTAAATAATTGTATGACTTGATGACTAGAGGTTAATGGACTAGTTAATGACATTTGTATAGTAATATACATTGGTTAGTAAGAATGGATAAAATCATGAATAATGATGATAATATGGAATGAGGGCCTATGGTTGAGGTTGTTGCCTAATGAAAGATGAGAAAATGATCGATTGTGAAAAATGTGCAAAATGGTCGAATAATTTTGAGTTTTGGATACGTTGTTGGTCATGTATATATATTGTTATTATTTCCTTGGGTGTACTCTCCGGTGGTATGGGACACCGTGATAGGTTCTTTTACCTTATGCACTAGTTGGTATATGGGCTCCAACTTTGTACTTGTGTTGTTTGTGAATGTGTTTGTGTTGTTTTATGATTCCAAATCATTTATTTCTTACGCATGATGGTATTAACATGTCATGATGCATTATGGTATATTATTATTTTAGTTGATTATTTATATTATATGCAGTGATGATGAAGATAATTTGGGTTTGATTTTGTACCTTAACTTAGATATATTTATATTACATTATATCATCTCTATATCATGGCTTTGCTCAGTCGGCCGATGATGCCTATTGAGTACTCGTTGTTTTGGTACTCATTCTACACTTTTGTACCTTTTTGGTTCAGATTTGAGTACTAGCTACCACCATTGAGTTGAGTTCATGCCGTGTTGACATTTTGGAGATAGAGTGAGCTGTTGGAGTTTTAAGTTGCCCATTTCTTTTTATCTTTGATTCAATTTTTTATATTCAAGATAGATGTATTAACTATTCAAGATTAGTGGGTTGTATTTCTTTTACTATAATATTTTGGTGCTCTTGTACTAATATTACCAGGTCATGGGATTGGCATCCGTAGGTGATTATCTTTTTATATTAGAGCTGTGTTTATGTATATCTTGTGTTCATTGATTTTAGACTAGTTGGGCAATTCCTACCTAATTAACCCATTGCATTAGCTCCGGGTTAGCTATTGGCTTACCTACTAGTGAAAATTGATAGGTGCTATCGTGACCACTAAATCGAGTCATGGCAGATAGTGTCCATGTGTCCACTTAACCCAACCAATCCTTACATATATAAATACACCCTTATAAAGCATTGAACACCATCATCCTAGTAAAAAATTCTCTTCCTTGTAGGAGCAAAACAAAATTCACATATAGATGTCGTAGAGAACGGTATTCCCTCCCAAATTTAGCTATATCAATAACGTGCTCTAGTAGGCTTGACAAAGACAACATCAGGTCCCTAGGATATGTATCAAATTGAACACTGTTATGATATAACTAAGCACACTCAATTGTTCCTTTCACTGATTCTTTCTTATACAATCAAGTCACATAAACATTTGAGTTTTCAAAAGAGATAGTTGAATCCTCAAACTTCACCGCATTTGTAATCCTCCTCACACAAACCTCATGCTTCTTCTCAACAAGTAGAATCCACAATCAATAGTTAATAATTTATTACATAGCATAATATTATAATCCTCAAAATTAATAAAATCGCCAACATAATAATTAAGAGTGTAGTTTATTACCTCCAAATACACCTTAGGTGTTCTAGGAATATAAGAAATGTGAATAAATCAATTATGCTTAATATACTTAGTCTTATATAGCAGAGCAACAAAATTATCTATTTTTCTTGCTCATTGGTATTAGATCCACAACTACCTTATTGGTCTTCTTGTAATGAGTCTGATCTTAAATTGACACCTAATAATTGTCTTTACCTATATCCTTCAAATAGCTGCTCAACTGGACATGTAGCGTCAACCACCTTAGTATTAAGCTCATCCAACAATGATTTTTTCTATGCAAACTTTTCAATGAGTACCTACAGGAGAGTCAAGGCAACTCAAAGAAAAAGCAGAAATATTACAATTAGAATAAGAATTAGCCTCACTCAAACTTTCTTCCTTTTCTCTCTGTAGCTTTATATCATCCATCTCTATTTTACTATCATGAATATGTCTTTTTCCATTCTTCTCAACCTTACTTTTTTCTCACTTGACATCCATTCTTTTCATACAACGCAATCGTTCTTTTTTCCTTTCTTGGGGATATCTGCATGCACTCCCTCACTTCTCTCATTCTTTTCTCTCTTAAAATTTTTCATTACTTCTTTCACATATTTTGGATCTTTATAAACTTGGGATGTAGTTAAAGGTGCAAGTATTTCCTTTTGTTTAGCTGAAAAGAAACTCTATTCTTTTCCCTATTATAAATTGCATTATATCAAACTATCATGGATGTCCAAGCATGATATGACAATCTTGCATTAGTATTACATCATATAGAACATTATTAAAATACCTCCCAATGGAGAAAGAGACCATGCATTGCTCAGTCCCGTGAAGTTCATGTAATACTCCGTATTAGACTTTGCTTGGTTCAGCTCCTAGTGCATGCATAAGAGGCTTAAATCTTAAAATTTAGCTAATTATTGGAGACTTAGCCATTTTAAGACCTCCTAACTTCGAGGATTTTTAAGTTGACCTTCCAAACTTCGAGATGATGGTTTTGGGTTAATTCATTTTCAGGGGTATAAGTAGCATGTCTTGGGGAAGTTTCATATTATTTAGACGAGTATTGGGTCACTTTTGGATTTCTATTCTAGGACTTCACTGCGATAGTGGTACGTCAAGATGGGTATAGTGATGGGTATATCGCATTACGGTGAAGGTGTTTTCATCTTGTTCTTGAGTTGTAATTTAAATTCATGTGTCATAATATTTATCCTAGAGTGTGAAGTGCATATGAGGTGAAAAATATTCATACAAATCACTTAGAATAAAGTTGAGCTAAGAGTCTTTGGTTCATCCAAAGTTTGGTGTTCGATCCTACAAGGGTCATCTTGAACGTGTATAACTTTTGACATATAAGGATTTTTCGTCTCAAGACCCACCAAATTTTAGATAATTGAATTATTATTCCAACAATATCAATTTCTCCTTAATTCGATACCCAAGAAAAAAGTTATGATTATTTTTGTCAAAACTAGTAAGCCACCGCGATAAGACCGCATTGCGACGAGCCTTTAATCCACATTCCAGTTATGAATTTTTGGTTTAAATGATTGAGGGACAATTAGGTATTTTTCCACTTCAAACCAATTCATAAAAACAATACCTAAGGCTTCAGTTAGGGCATTTGTAACGCCCTGAGTCTATACCCCGGACGCTACACGGTGCTTATGACCCCGAAGGACCACAAGCTAACCCATGACTGATATCTGCTGTGAGCACCAAATAATCACATGGTAATAATAATAATACTAAAGTAAATGCAAAAGTTAGGCTGAAGTCGCCACAAGGTTCACAACTGGAAATATATACTAAATACTGATAAATGAATACTGAAAATTGAATATCTGTCTGAAATACTCTAGTCTGAAAGTCTCTAACTATCTGAATATGGAGTCGATGGGACAAATCCCTAACTAACTCTATCTAATGAATGATGAACTACTGAAGTACTGAGAGATAACATCATCCTAGAAATATGAGGACTCACTACTAAATTTGTAGCTAAAAATCTAGGCTGCTAAGTACGGTCAAGAGCCCATGCGTCTGAACTTATGACATAAGACATCATAGCTTAAAAGAGTATGTGTCAGTACTTTGAATGTACTGATATACTAAGTGAGCTAGGCTGATATGCAAGGGTTCATATGCATGGACAACAACTAGCTGAGTAACATGTACGATACTAAATGAGAGTACATGCATAAATACATAAACTGTAACTGAGATCATGTTAACACTAGCTATTGAGTTTTGAATACTAATTAACTAATATCTAAGTTTACTAATACTATAGTACTGATGACTGAGTGGCTGTTTCTGACCGTCCTAATTCTGTCGAACGGAACTGAGTTCTATACTGAGCTGGGTGACTATGTCTGACAGTTCTGAATCTATAGAATTGAACTAAGTTCTATGCTGAGACTAAAACTAAAATTGTGGGATAATATTTCTAACCGACATGCCTCTCTCCAAATAGATTGGGGTCCAACCTGTAACCCCAGTTGGAAGGGTGTCAATACCGTGCTACGGATAAAGATAAGCTATGAGTTAACCCTCTCTAACAGAAAACCCTCTCTAATAGAAAGCACTTTCGTCAACCCTCTCTGATAGAAAAACTCATGTGAGATGTATCAACCCTAGTCTGCCAGGAAGATATCTCAACCTATGCTGGCTACGTAGTTCTGTAACTCAGGGATTGCTACTAAGGGAAAACCCTATGCTGGCAAGAATGCCCCTATCCCTGAGTTTGCTCGGTGCTGATTCCTACTCCCACCTGAATAGACACTGAATTGATTTCTAAAATGTACAAGTCTTGACTGAACTATAATTGATCGTACTGTCTAACTGAACTAAACTGAGTTCACTGAGCTCTGAACTGACTACTGAACCAAGACTGGGACTGATTACTGAGTATTACTATTTGTGACAGAGTATTACTATTCGTGACACTACTGAGACTATTCTGTAACTACTGTAGGTCTAGGTATACAACTAGATTTTTGGTTATTGAATACCCTTAGGACTCGATAATATGAAAAGAAGCATACTACATGACTTTAATAGCATAATAGTACTTGCTTACAACTAATGCATTCATTTAGACATTTTTGTCAAACACTTAACATACATGAGCTTGTGCATGAATGAAATCACATAAGAGCATGTCATGCTTGCACTAGTCAATTCACATAAGTATTTTGACAAACATTTGGGGAGCATAGGTATTTCACATATCAATAAACATGTAATACTATCATGGATACTACAGTCAACTTGTAATTCAAGAGTTCAACATGAAGTTCACATAATTCAATCCATAATTAACTAGTTTTCATGGAATTTATGATAAATCATGGGATTGAAAACCCATTTAAAATTATAATCAAGATTACATTCAAATCCAATATGAAATCTATGAAATCATTTAACTTGTAATTTAAAAGAGTTTCTTGAACTCCAAGGGTCGAAGGAAACCCTTGGATGAACGCTTCACATACCTTGGTACTTGAATTAATGAAGTTTGATGGTGAATTTCTTGAAGCTTGATTTGAAATTAGATCTCCTAGGGTTTTGTTCTTAAGTAATTGGAGAGAAATAATGAATGTTTTTGACCTAGAAGTGATTAATTTTGTGTTTTTGAGACTAAATCAGGGTGAGAAAATGACCCAAATACCCTCATGGATACAGAGTTTTAGTGACTGAAAATGAGTCCAATGAGGCTCAGCCCAACTTTCCACATATCGAGTCTGCATTGACGCACTAGAAATTAACACTGGGAGCTTGGAAAAACATTTATCAATGTGATAGGCGATGCGGCGTATTGAGATCACATTGATTCAATAGTTTGGACTTCCAAACATGATTAAAACGATGTCTGAAAAATCCAAAACATATCTGAGAACACCTACTGACATACCTAATCATGAATCAACCTATAAACCTACACTTTAAGGTCTTCTAGGTCAGAAAATAGGATCACCAACTTATGAGGCTAAAAATAATTAGAAGTGCAAACAGTTAGCTGAAATTTCTAAGTATGGGACCCCTTATTAAGCTCAAAGGGCTAAGTTATTCTTAGAATTTTGCGAGGTCTTACAACATTATAAGCTCATATTCTCCAAATTTCCTCTCAAGAAAAAAACCCTAATCATCCCCAAGTTCATCCATTCCATCATCTTCTCTTCAAGAAAAACCAATATTTTAAGTTCTCAAATCAAAGAATTTTAAGAAAGTTTTCAAGATCACCTCCGAGGCTTTTAAGCTCAAGAATTCTCCACCAAGTTAAGTCTATTAAGGTATGTGGGGTTGAACAAGGATATCCTTTCACCTTTGTGCCGAAATTGCATGATATTAAGATTCAATTTACTTATTTTGAATTAGGGTTCATACCCAAGTTTCTATATTCTTGAAGTACGTGATTATCATGAGATTTAAAGCTTTGAGTAAATCAAGAATTTCTTATGTTTATGTTTTAACTTATAATATTTATATTATGAATGAGATTGCACGACCTTGATTTAAGATTGTTGAAGTATTTCAAGATTGCTATTGAGCATGAAGTGTTGTTATGAATCTCCATGATTTTTAAGCATGAATTTCAAGCCCTATGTTTAAGTGTTGAGATTTCAATAGAATTATATTCTTAAGTTCTTCTTTGATAAGTTTATACCAAGAGTTAAAGATAGAAGTGATCTTTTTATCCTAGCTAAGATATGGAATCCATATTTGTTCATCTTGACTTTGAATTAAAGCAAGGAGAAACATAACTGGTTTTCATTCTATACACTCTTATGTTATTTTAAGGTGGATTCTCAAAGTATGAGCTTATAAGTAATAAAGGAGTAGTATTTAGCACCGAGTTGAGTATGAGTCCAAGGTCACATGCCCCAGAACTACGATCCAATGTAGGTTAAGCTTATTCCCAATAAGGATGAAATTAAAGGTAGTGATCACTTAAGTTAAGGTTTTATTTCGATGGCAAGGGTAGAACAGCTCTCCCCAACGTGGATAAGATGTTAGACTCCATGATAGCTCACATAGTTTATGTCGGATAGAAGAACTTCCCAAAAGAAAGAGTAAAATTAAAGCTTTTAGACCTAAGAGTTATGACTCACAAAGTTTATCCTTATGCTTCATTACTCATGTTTATGATTTTATAATTTTTGTTTTATTCAAGCTCAAGGTGAGCCATCAACACTTAGCATTCATTATTTGAAAGTTTATGAGTATATTCGGTTATTGTTTTTGTTATGCATTCACCCCCACATACTCAGTACATTCCAGAAGCACTGATCCATATATATGTCTATGTGCTACATTGTCTCATAATGTAAGTACCGGTTGTGGCACATCATAGTCAGATTGTTCGCAGCTTCCACCCAACAGGTGGTGAATTTTTTTGATTTGAGGACTTGAGTCAACTATAGTTTCAGTATTCATTCTTTTATTTAGTTGTATTAATTAGAGATAGGTGGGGGTCATGTCTCGACTACCTATAGTCTATATTAACAGAGGCTTCATAGACAATCAATATAGTTGATGTATTTAATTTTAGTTTTGTTTTGTGTAACCAGAGTTGTATCCTTTTTGATAGTTTTCATTTTTAATATATTCAACAAATACATCTCTTTCGCTAGTTTCTTTCATATTAATGTATCTTATTTAGTTGCTCCTGAGTTATACCAGTATAAAGGTTAGCTTGGGATCACTTGTAGTTCTAAACACCGTGTGACTTCTAGGGGTAGTCTCAGGGAGATACAAACTTGGTATCAAAGCACATAGTTCAAGTGTCTTAGGGTGTCTATGAAGTCATGTCTAGTAGAGTCTTACGGAATGGTACGAAGACGTCTGTACTTTTTTTTGAGAGGCTACAGGTCATTTAGGAAATATTTCCCTTCTTTCATGATCTAGATCATGCTGTAAAGTCTTTATCTCAAAAACTTTTATTGATTCATGTGTTACTCTATAATTCTCTATCTATGACTTTCCAAGATAACATGAGTACTAGATTCCAATTCCTCCCAAGATGATGCTCTCATATTTACTATCAGTAATTTCAAAAGTCACACAAGGGACTTGAGAGGAGCTCTCTAGTATGTTATAAGCCCCTTAAGTTGAAAGTTATATCCTCATCCATGTGAGTTATTCAATTAATATAGAATAAGATATGTATTTAGATTCTTTATTAACCTTTCAATACAGACAGTTCTCATTAGAGGAGACAGCATAAACCTAGATTGTTAAATAGAGTTTGTATTTAAGGGATTTGCAACCTAGAGTGTTATGATTTATGACTAGTAGAACCTTATTATAGTTGGAAGTGTGGGTTTAGAAGTGTAGTGACCAGAAAAGTGGAAATAAGGATTGGTCGAAAGTGTATAGATAAACTTATGCATACTATCGAGTTTGTGTTAAGGTGATATCTCCTTGTGTGTCAGCTTAGGGGTAACAAATATGGTATAGGTTCCTTGGTTGAAGATAGAGAAAAAGTTATTAGTTAAGGTGAATTGTTGCTTGGTTGAAGTAGAAAAGAAGTTATTGATGTTATTTATTATGTTAGAAAAGTATAGGTTATTAATGAAAGAATTTGAGGATTAAGGATTGTTAATATAGTCTTACCCGTGTGGTTGAGAAAAATAAGATTTGTTGATTTTGTAAGAGCTATGAATATAATTGAGGTATAAGGATAGGTGAATAGTAGTGATATGTAGAAGTATTATGTGCTAATGGATTATAATAAGATAGGCCATACGATCATGATCAATTATTGTTATTATGAGGTTTCAGTGGACTAGTGTTTCTTGATGCTTTATTTTATAGCTTCCAAGTGAGCATAGTATGTGATGTTAGGATGTAAATCATTTTTAGCACTAGACGTTAAGTTTGAACAGTGGATGATCATTAAGGTGGAAGTAATAATTGCTTTGTTAGTGATGCTAGTTATATGGAAGTGATTGAGTAGCCTTGAATAGTGTATGCAAGAGTTAAAGTTCAGTTATTCATAATTAAGTATGATGTTGTAAGTATAATGTAGAGGTGTGCCCAAGGTGATATGGTGTTGCATTATTTTCTAAGGTTATTAAGTTTTGTGTGTGGTTAGTAATACCCTTGAGTTTCTAAATGGGAAGAAGGCTAGTTATATAGTATATGGTGCTCTTAATAGCTAAGTTAAGGAGTTATGGATAGGTGATGTTGAGTCTTTTGGTATGATTTTTATTCTGATGGTATAGGAAAAAAATATAAGTTTAGATATGTGATATCAATAGGCTATTATAGAAGTAGTATGGTTCATTAAAGGTTTGGAGATATCTATGTCATGTGTTAGAATATAAGTTTGAATCTTTGATGATTGAGCTAATACAAATAAGAGTCGAAGCTTTAGATGGTGTGCACTCCGAATATGGTGATACTCATGAAGATTTTAAGTTAGTAAGTGTTCAAGATATTATATGATGACTATTGGAGATATAAAAAGATAAGAGTTGTATCTAAGAATGAAGTATTAACAGTGGGCTTTACACTTTCAGGTGTAGTCTTTCAGGGTAAGTTTATTAATTTAAGCGTATTGTTATATCCCAGGCTCTATATTAAAATCACTATAGTCTAGTTCAGAGCTTAGTAAAGGGTTTCACTAACTTAGAATGATGGCTTAAAACTAAGGGGGAGATGATAGAACAAGTAAACCAAGTTTGGATCTCAGATTCTAGTAGTGATGTCAGTGTATTGTAGAACATTAGTAGGGGAGGAAAATGCCCGACCCATTCTCATCTCAATGCAATGATTTTGTTCTTCAGTCCTTACGATATGTACTCATGCCTTACATGTCAGGTCCATGATCATGCATATAATAGAGAATTATGTACTCTCTTAGTTATTAGTATGCGGAGTTCTAGTTCATTTAGCAGTATGAATCATGTACCATGAATTTATGAATTCCAAACTTAGGTCATGCAACTCATGACTCATGTACTCATGCTTTACAGTATGTTCAGTTCCAGATACTCATGCTACACTCCTAATGATTAACAAAGTCAGTTTACGTCATGTATGTCCTCAATTTAGATCTTTTTGATGAATCTATGATGTTGATACTCTATTCCTTAGGGCTCAGTAAAGTGTCAAGTTATGCATAGTATCCCTTCATGTTTCAGGTCCTCGTGTTCTAACCTTTTAGTGACTTTTCCTTGTGTCAAGATAGTAATGATGAACAATTGTTTAGAAGGGAGAGAGTATATATTTCTTGTTGATGAAAGATTTTTGTATGCATGTATTTAGCTAAGGCTGTAAGTATGAAGTAACATTGAGGCAAAATTTTTGATACATGTCATAGTTAGTTGAAATTTTGTGTGTATGTTCTTGGGGTAGTGCATGGAAGTTGTTAATGATGGAGTTTTGGAGAATGTAAGAAAAATGCTATTATAGGTGTTTATTTAAAAGTTCATATGTGGTTATGAAGATAGGCTTGGATGTCATGGATATATATGTGTGGATGGATGCATTGCGCGTTAGTGAATGTCTATTAAGAAGTTGAATGTAGTCGTTGGAGTGGTTCATGAGATGAGGAGTTTTGAAAATGCAGGTTGTATTGAATTAATAATTTAGACTAGTATTTCAGTGTAATGTGTGCACTTTGTAGATTCAGGTAGACTTGAACATAGAGAGAGAAGTAGAGATATTAGTGCCCATGTGAATATTTGAAGTAGCCTCAAGTGAAGTGCAGTTTTAAAGTAGAATGTATAGTTGAGTATAAGCTTTCAGTATAATTCAGTCTGTATAGCCAGCAATCCAGTCTAGCAGTCAAACAGACAAATTTCTATAGTTTTTCCATCTTTTGATCTAGTATTACTATCTGAAGTTTCATGAATGTGGTCATTCCAAGAGGTAGTTTGTTCGCATCCATGTACATTCTGAATCCAGTTCAGTCCATGCATCATGTTTTAGATTCAGCTATTTAGTGATAATTCATATCATAAGTGTACATTGCATCATCTCAGTCTTTCCTTAGTATTTCAGCCAAGTCAGTCTCATTCGAGGACGAATGTTGCCAAGGGGGAGATAATGTAATACCTTGTATTAGACTTATCTTGGTTCAACTCCTAGTGCATGCATAAGAGGATTAAAGCCTGAAAATTTAGCTAAGTGCTGGAGACTTAGCCATTTAAGACCTAACTTCGAGAATTTTTAAGTTGACCTTCCGAACTCTGAGATGATGGTTTTGGCTTAATTCATGTTCAGGGATGTAAGTAGCATGTCTCGAGAAAGTTTCAGATTTTTAAGATGAGGATTGAGTCACTTTTGGATTTTAATTCCAGAACCTCACCGTGATAGTGGTGCGTCGTGGTGGGTATAACGATGGGCATATCATCACATCGCAGTAAAGGTGTTTTCGTCTAGTTCTTGATTTATAATTTGAATGCATATGCCGTAATATTTATCCTATAGTGTGAAGTGCTTATGAGGTGAAAAATATTCATAAGAATCACTTAGAACAAAGTTGAGGTAAAAGTCGTTGATTCGTCCGAAGTTTAGTGTTCGTTCCTACAAGGGTCAACTTTGAACATGTATACCTTTTGACATATGAGGAATTTTTTTGATCATGAAACAAAAAATTGTAAATAATTGAATTAGCTTTCAAACGATACCAATTTTGCCTTAATCCGATACCCAAGCGAAAAGATATGATCATTTTCGTCAGAACCAGCAAGCCACCGCGATAAGACCGCATCGCGATGAGCCTTTAATCCGCATTCCAATTATGAATTTTTGGTTTAAATGATGGAGGGGCAATTGGGTCTTTTCCCACCTCAACCCAATTTGTAAAAACAAGACCTAAGGCTTCAGTTAGGGCATTATATACCCATATTCTCCAAATTTCCTCTCAAGAACAAACCCTAATCATCCCCAAGTTCATCCATTCCATCATCTTCTCTTCAAGAAAAATCAAGAATTAAAGTTCCCAAATCCAAGAATTTTGAGAAAGCTTTCAAGATCATCTCCAAGGCTTTCAAGGTCAATAATTCTCCACCAAGTCAAGTCTATTAAGGTATGTGGGGTTATGAACAAGGGTATCCTTTCACCCTTGTGCCCAAATTGCATGATTTTAAGAGTCAATTTACTTGTTTTGAATTAGTGTTTATACCCAAGTTTCTATATTCTTGAAGCACGTGATTATCATACGATTTAAAGCTTTGAGTATATCAAGAATTGCTTATATATATTTTTTAACTTAGAAGATTTATATTATGAATGATATTACACGATCTTGATTTGATATTTTTGAAGTATTTCAAGATTGTTATTGAGCATGAAGTGTTGTTATGACTCACCATGATTTTTAAGCATGAATTTCAAGCTCTAAGTTTAAGTGTTGAGATTTCAAGAGAATTATATTCTTAAGCTCTTCTTTGATAAGTTTATACCAAGATTTAAAGAAAGGAGTGATATTTTGATCCTAAGATAAGATATGAAATCCAAATTTTTTCATCTTGAGTTATTATTAAAGCAAAGAGAAACATAACTGGTTTTCATTCTATAAATTCTTATGCTGTTTTAAGGTGAATTTCCTAAAGTATGAACATATAAATAATAAGGGAGTAGTATTTAGCACCGAGTTGGGTATGAGTCCAAGGTCGCGATGCCCTAGAACTACGGTCCAACGTAGGTTAAGTTTATTCCCAATATGGATGAAGTTAAAGATAGTTATCCCTTAAGTTAAGGTTCTATTCCAAGGGCAAGGGTAGAATAACTCTCCCCAACGTGGGTATGACATTGGACTCTATGATAGCTTACATAATTTATGTTTGTTAGAAGAAGCTCCCAAAATAAAGAGTAAAAGTAAAGCTTTTAGAACTAAGTGTTATGGCTCACAAATTTTATCCTTATTCTTTATTACTCATGTTTATTATTTTACCATTTTTATTTTCTTCAAGCTCAAGGTGAGTCATCTACTCTTAGCATGCATTATTTGAAAGCTTATGAGTATATTCAGTTATTGTTTTAGTTATGCATTCACTCCCATATACTTAGTACATTCTAGAAGTACTGATCCATATACTTGTGTATGTGCTACATTATCTCTTAATGTAGGTACCATTTATAGCATATCTTAGTCATACAGTTCGCAGCTTCCACCCAACAGAAGATGAGTTCTTTTGGTTCTAGGACTTGAGTCAACTATAGTTTTTGAATTCATTCTTTTATTCAATTGTATTGATTAGAGATAGCTTGAGTTCATGTCCCAGCTATCTATAGTCAATATTAGTAGAGTCTTCATAGACACTCAGTATAGTTGATGTATTTAATTTCAGTTTTGTTTTGTGTGACCAAAGTAGTATTCCTTTTTGATAGTTTTGGTTTTGAACATATTCAGCAAAGATATCTCTTCTACTTGTTTCTTTTAGATTAATGTATCTTATTTAGTTGCTCACGAGTTATGCCATTATAAGGGTTATCTTGGAATCATTTGTGGTCCTAAGCACCGTGTGACGTCCATGGGGTATTCTCGGGGCATTACAGTTCACCAAAACTATTCAAACGTTGTCGCTTATAAAGAGTAGTGTGTTTAATGCATGTAAGTTCTAACTTCTCTACCATGTATGAACTTATCACATTAACACCACTTTCAAAATCAATAATCATAGAGAAAATATTACCTTTTATCTCACATTGAATCGAGCTATGTTCACCGAATTAGGTAGATTTTAATCAGCTATGTTCACCGATTAGGTAGATTTTGGGTGATCTCTAACGCATTGAATCGAGTGTAAATCCTATGAAACACTTTGGCTATGTCGTTGTTTTGAGTACCAGTATCAATATCTTTTCTCGTTTAAAACATCTCAAAATTAATATCAAAGAAAACAAAGACCTCTCAGTTTTTAATCTTTTTCATTATATTAATCTCACTCCCTCTTGCCCTTTTCCCACTTAAATTACTTCCTTTTGCTATATCCTTTAGGATTTATAGATAACCCTACTAGTAACAATCTTTAGAAGCAATTTGTAGAAAAAAGAATTTATCAGTACTAAGACAAATTAGGTTTGACGAGCAATAAAAGACTAATATGAGTAAATTGACAACTCCAAATTTTCCCTCTTCTTGATTCCTTCTTGATTGTTAAAACTAAGAAGTATGTTAAACCCAGAGTTTGTAAAAGCAACTTAATTCTCAAGAAATTGAATTTCTCCTCCTTTTTTTTTTTTTGGCTTTTTTGGGCTATGTAGCTTACCTTTTAACTACCACAATAAAAGGAAAAAAATTAATTTTTTTGTTTATGAAACTACCAATATTATCAAGAAAAGAACTTTGATAGAACAGCTCGAATACCACTTGATAAGATTGTGTTACTTGAATAAACAAGAAAATAATGCGAAAGCAAAAATAGTAAGATTATAGACAAGAAATTAAAGATAGGTAAAACTTTAGAATAAAATATCCTATTTTGAGAATAAGTGCTGAAAACCCAAATCCATCTTAGTATTCAAAAATATTAGATTAAGACTAATAACGATACCAATAGAGTCAATTCAAGAACTTACATCAAAAGTGATCTAGACACCTATTTCAAAGAAATTAAAAATAATAATTAATATAAGACTAACTACCTTATTTAATTACCTTTAATAGAAACCAAAGATATCAAGTTAAGAATTAATCTTACCTCTAAAAGAATCATTCTTACGGAGTTGTAAGACAAATCTAAAGTCGTCACACACAAAGGTGTAAAGAAGTGAAACCTCTCTAATAATATTAATCATCATGTTCTTCAAAATATCACAATTCATTCCCTGTTTGTAGGGAAAAATCTATCCCAAATAGAATAGGGTTCGAATACTACTTTTATTAAAATAATAATTCTAGAAAACTTTAAATTAGGAAAATTTTAAATTAGGAAACTTTAAAGTAGGAAAATTTAAGCTATAAAAATATGTAAAATAATACCAAAAGTTCTCCCTGAAGGAAACAAGGAAAAGTTCCAAACTTAATCAAAACCAATATGGGCCCAATCTTATTTTTTGGGGGCTTGGATTTGAATCATGAGATATGTGTAGCACTTAACCCATTCACCTCCATGATTCTTGGGATCTTCTTCTATCATAAGCATATTTTTTATTTCATGGTGAATCCCAACAATATGAATGCAAGTGGATCAGCCAGGCTGCTATCATCTCTTATTTGGGACTTTTTAGTGGGTCAATGAGAAAACTTTCTATCTCTTTGTTGGCTATAAAAATCTTTTCTTTTGAACTGTTGAAATAAAGATGACTAGAAAAAATGCCACAGACCAACTACTTTTATCTGAAATAATATTCTCATAGAAAACAAAACCTGCTGGATTAGGTCATTCAACAGATATGGTTATCACATTCCATGCTAGGCACCTAGTTTTTATTTTCATTTCTATATGACATTGAGGGTACTAAGATCATTTTGGCATCCTTTCAGTTTGCTTGCATTTCAACTTCCTCTTATTTTTTGCTCTTTTCTTTTTTCTTTCTTTCTTTCTTTCTCTTACTCTCTATTTTACTAGTATTTTCCCACCCTTTCACTATTCTTTTTGTCTCTTTTATTCTCGAAATAATTTGATCAAACTCAAAGTGGGTTTCCTACGTATGATGTTGAACATGAATCAGAGCTTTAGGTTGTTTAGTAAGATTGCAAAAATAAAAAATTAACATAAATAAATTGATTTTTCTAAAAACTTAAAGGAAAGACAAGCAACAAGGAAAAGATTGATAAGACTGGATTAATTTTAACAAAAGCTGAAAATAATTTTGACTCCAATACATGGACAAACTTGATACCAACTTATAAGAACACAATAACATTTTAGACATAACAGAGAAAGGAAAAACATCATACTCCAAGACTAAGACATACTTGATACCAACATATAAAACACAGGAACACTATGACAGACAAAACAATAAGAAAAACAATGGACTCCAAGAAAATGAAAGATAATAAATATTGTTTAAATAACTCTATAATGCAATAGTCCTAATTGTAATGGATCTATCTTTGAAGATCCTAGTTGTGAAGTCTTCGCCCTCTTACTTGAACTCAAACTTTGTAACATACTCTGTAATGATACTTTGATGCTAGGGATGAAACCTTTGGTTTGTGTCCCAGCCTCTTGAAGGGTACACCTAAGAAGATTCTTACGATAACCTTCAACAATTGTTACCAAACCCGTTAACTGCACTCTTAGAAACTTAATTTTTGCTCCAAAATATAAATCTTCCTCTTCTTCAACAATGTCTGCTTTATGTACTTGACCTCTAAGCTTAGCCAGTAGTGGCCTACTATGCCTTAAGGGATGGATTATAACTAGATCTAATTTTCTTGAGTGTATACTAAATTGATAGAATCTTCTACAAAAGTATCTCTACCCATCTTTGTTGCATTACGCCAAAACTATTAATATTTAACCTCATTTATTGATTTATCCCTAAAGTATTTGATGTACCTATGAAGATTCAATACTGCTGGGACATCTGAAACCTACCTAACTATTATGTTACTTTGATTGGCATGTATGGCCAAGTGAAACTAAATCATATCAAAACTAGGAGGGATTGCATGAGACACCTAACCAGGATTACTTTTTATGAAGCCACAGGTATCCCAAAGAACACTGTCACAATTCCTCAACTGATAAACTCAATCAAAGCATTGATACCCGTAGGTAAAGAGAGTTTATCAAACTACATCTTGTGTTCAATGAATTCTACTCGGTCACGTAAGTAATGGTCAACCAAATTAATTTTGGACAAAGTAGGGAAATCCAAATGCTCTATCATCCATAATTGTAACACAAGGTTGCTCCCTTCAAAATAACATGCCACCTTGACCTCAGTCAAAGCCTTATATATCTCCATAAAGTTATAGGTATAATGGCGATACTTTGACTTTTCTATTTATAAAATAAGGTTATCAGTACTGACTGCAAATGGGTGTTTGTGCGCCTTCCATCTAGCAGAAACACCAATATACCTAACAAAGCAAGACTAAAAACTTTGAGGTGACGCCTTTCCTAATTCTTTGTGATTGTGTAGAATTTATTCCAAAAGAAATCAAAACCCTCAAGAGGCCCAAATATAGTGAAAAGATAATCTAGAGATCCAAGACTGACTATGACACTTGAGGTACTTATTATCCTTCTAACCCGAGTCGTAGAGGAATTTTATGCCAGAATAAACTCAGGCCTAAATCATATCTTTGTTGAGGTAAGACAATCAAATTACACCATCTATTTCTACCAATGTGGGTGTCATCTTACTATTCTAAAACCTAAACTACACCTTATTGGGATCCGAATAAGTCAATATTGCCTCGATCAAATCTATATAAGGTATGATAAGTAGGAGTAAAATAAGGGTGCCTAATGTTATCTTCAACTCATCTTTTTAAGAATAATTGAAAATATCCCACCATTTGATTAATTTTCTAGGTACCTTAGAGGCCATCAAAACTTTAGAGTGTGTCAACGGGTCCATCTTGTAATACAACACCAAGCTAAGATTTTAAAACTCCAAAGTAGGGGGTAAAAATTCCCAACCCTCGTTATCTTAACATGGCCAGGTGTCATGCGACACAATGGGATTGAAAATATATTACTTATGACATTGAAACACTAACTTACCAAAATATACCTCTAAGAAAAAATCAACCTATGTGACTATGATTGGATAATAACACCTGAATAAATAGAGATTTCCCCTAGTATAGGATGATGATGATGACTAAATTGTGAAGGAATCACTAGACCCATCGAGAGCTGCTTACATATCCTGCCTAGCAAGATGAGAACCGAGTGTTTGTAGTTCGTCCAAATTAGATAGTTAAGGACTAAAACAATGACTAGACTCTGACTTGAAAAAGCCACACAATCATTTTGTAAAAATAAAAATGAATAAAATCCTTTTTTATTTTTTTACCATGAAATCGTCTAAACAATGACTCAAAAATAAAATACATTTTTCAAAATTTTTTATTTAGAAAAGAATAAGGACACTAAAGAAAATTCTTTACTTTTTACATAAAAATGTACACGAGCTCATACCGAATAAGGAAAACTCTTTTTGAATTTTCTAATATAAATGTGTGCTACTGGAAATAAATAAAAACTCTTTTCAATTTTTTTATATTTAGAAAATGAGTACAAAATAAAAAAGTAAATCTTTTTTGAAATTGCAATTTGTGACAACAAATACCATAAAGAACTCCTACAAAGATAATAAAAAATATTGAAGGGATTTTTTAGAAACAAACGTCTTAAAGAACTCCTATAAAATAAGAAAAATCATTTTATATTTTTCTTGGCTGTCACCCTATCTTGTCCCTACTTTTTTAGTGTTCTTAAATATCTGCTTCAAACTAGTGTGTCAAATAACTTTTTCCCTTAAAGTACCACGTAGGGATGCTTTAGGATGAGTCTCCCACAAAGGATCAATTGCTCCTACTAGATCATAAATGATTCAGATAAGCATGAACTAAAGGCTGAACTACGATGAGGTTTAGTTAATAAGGTTCTTCAGGAAAATCTATGATCATGATGGTTGTGATTTCTTCCCACCCAATCTATATACCAAAAGCTTCCCTTTCTAAGAGTAAGGATGACTCAAAGAATGTTCATGTATGTGATACGTACTATAGGATTTGGTTCAAAAGAATGACTATGAGTAATGAATATAATAATAAGTATAATAAAGTAACTGATAAGAAAGAAAATCATAAGAAAATATTACGTAGGCATTCAACAATGATAAAAATAATAATACAAACATGACATCTATTCAAATGTAGTATCAACTAAGTCAGTACAACTCATCATACAAACCTCAAACTCTAAATTCCTCAGCAGTGTCACTGTAAAGACCATTTTCGTTGTTACAGATAAGTCTACATATACAAGTTTGGGTTGATTTTTTCCCCAAATTAGAATTTAAAATTTGTAGGTTGGGCTAGTCTTGGATGAAATCTAAGTGAGCTATGATCTAGAGCAACCTGAGAATAGATTGGGTAAATGTACTAAAGTTTAGCATGATTTTACGTTATCTATGATGATAAGAAATCCATAGGACTTTTTGAAAGTGAAATTGGGTGAGTAGAACACTCGATATCGAACCTGACACAAAGGGGTTAGCTCAAAATTTCATGATTTGAGAATGTATAACAAAGATTCAAAATTGGAAGTAATCCCAAGTTTCTGCCTTACCACACTCGCTATAGTGAGTGGCAAACTACTATAGGGCCACCTCTATAACAAAGAAATTTCAACTCTAGTGGGATTCAAAGTTTTTCAATCCCGCTATAGCGAGTAAATTCTGCTATAGTGATGCCGCTATAGTTGATCGGGTCACTATAATGGGGTAAATTGCAGTTTATGTAGAAATTTTCCCAAAAATAAATTATTATTTCTAAACACATTTTGGGTCAATTTAGGGTAATTTTCAGCTATTTCTACATGAATTCTTTGTAAAGATAAGTTATTTATCTCCATTAACTATTTTTTTGATTTCTAACCTCAGAATTATTAGTTTATGAGTTTTGAGGAGGGCTTAGCTTAACTAAGCTAAATTTTCTAGTGCAGGGGGGTAATTTGGATGTAAAACCTTTGGGTTTTAGTCTAAAGTTGATTAATTACTTTCATGACTATAATTCATTAATGTAATAATAGAATTAGTTGTTTTACTATGAAATTACTGTTTGAAAGCCCTAGAATGGAAGGAATGCTCATGAAATTGGCCTTAAGATTCAGGATTAGGCTATAGTACTTGATATTGTAGGTCATTTGGTTGATTATGTATTATATTCCTATTCTTAGATCATAATCAAGCTAGGGTATCAAGGATAGGAAAAGCTCACCCTAATTTAAGTTACAATATTGTAAGCTTAGATTGAGTTAGGTGATGGTCTTAATATAGTTGAATCCCAATTTTTTTTATGCGTACAAGCTAACTATTCCTTAGTATTTCTTGTACAATTCATATTTAAGGAAAGTGAATTACTATTTTATATCCTAATTTTTAATTGCATGTAATGAACTTATATGCAAACCTTGTTGGTTGCTATAAGTGTTAGTTTTTTATTCACTGCAGTTGTGATTGTTATGATATATGTCATTATTGTTAGATGTATCAATATTTTGACATCTTCATGGGATTGATTGGTATAAAGTTAGTGGACATTAATGTATGAGACTCGTTGCATGGAAAAGAGTTCATCCCTTGTAGGTCATAACTAGTGGGCGACCATAAACCCTTTGTATGTATGTACAAGGTACATCTGAGTATGACAAATCCATGAGAGAAATGAGGATTATGTGTTTTCTCATTATATTGGTTCCTTGATTGAAGTGGGCTTAAGTGTTTCATTATCATATCAGCTCCTTGAGTGAACCAGGTTATGTGTCTAATTGCCAAGGATGTTTTCTTTATGTAAATTGGGATGCATGATAATTACCTCGTCGTTGTTCTTTTGGATCTTTGAGTTGTTTGGGATAATTACAAGTTGTGATTTACTCTGTGTTTTCTATTACTTATGTAAATAAGACATAATTGAATAATTTTTGTGTCATGGTTGTCAACTTGGAGTCTTAATGATTGTCATGGTTTGACTTGACTTATTTTTCTTGTTGACTTATATTGACTAGATTTCATGGATCATCGATGACCCTACAAGTACAATATTGCTTTTTAATATTTTGACAACTATTTTGAGACCTCGACTGTGATTTAGACTTATCCAAACTCAAGGGTGAATTGCATCTTTTGGACTGCCATGAGTTCTTTACTTATTTTTCTAAACCATTGTTCGAACCTAGATATTACTTTAGTATTTGGCATCCCCTCTTTTGACATTTATTAATGTTTTGGTACAATGAGTTTTAGGTTTTAGAGGATGGTTATTCTGTATATATATTTTTACTAGTTTTTGTTTGAGTTTGAAAACTGGTTTTGCTAATAGGATTGGTTTAGTTGCCTATTTATTTTCTAAGTGTTAGATAGTTTATGGGTTTTAGTTAGTTCTTTCACTAACGGGTTAGTATGGGTGTCACTCATGACAAGTTTGGGTTGTGAGAAAGTTGGTATAAGAGAATCAGGTTCATTGATCTTTTTGTACCAAAATATGTCCACTAGAGTCTTGTGGAACTAGTTAGAGTTGTCTATACTTTTCTTTGACAGGCTATAGGACTTTAGATACTATACTTTCTTTTTTCATGCTATAATTTGATTGCAGTTAGTATCTGGCTATCCAAATTGGTATCTAATTCTTCAGTCTTTTTTCTATAGATGGTGAATACTAAAGAAAATAGAGCAAGAGCAGCACCTCCAGCTGTAAAATTAGTTTTTTAGGTATAAGGGTGAGGAAGGGGTAGAGAAGAGGAATAAATTGAGCAATACCCACCAGGGGATGAGCTTAAGCACCAGCTGACCAAGCCCATCAAAGGTTAGTATCATCTCCCCCACCACAACATTATCATGAAATGGATGAAGTAGTAGACGAGGATGCTATGGAATAGGAGATGGCAACACCAATTGGAGGTGTAGCTCTTCTTCTAATGTCTTTTGAATGGTTTAGCCAGAACTGTAGCCCCTCATGTTATGTCAACTTTTCAGGTTTTGAGTACCTATTATACTGCTACTTTATCTTCTAGAGTGGATGAGGTGTTAAGGACTAATATATTCCCCCATCCTGCGCTAGGCCCCATTATGACCAAGACCAAACATGCATTGAGAACTAAATTTTTAAAAATAAACCTCCTTTATTTATGGTTGAGATTGAGGATATATTTGAGTTCATCATTAATTGCTATAAGAGGATACACAAATTGGGATTTATGCAACAATGTGGTGTTGATTTTGTGACTTTCCAACTGCAAGTGAATGCCAATCAATGGTGGAGAGCCTAAGTATTGTGTTACTCAATAATTTTTCCTCCATTTACTTGCGCCCAGTTTCATGCCCTATCTTTAGAGAAGTATGTACCTTATACCTTTCGTGACCACAAGAAAGATAAATTTGTGGCCTTTAAATAGGGTCAATATGTCAATTGTATCCTATAAGGTTTGGTTCTTTGTTAATGGTTTGAACATTGATCTTTGGGTATTGTGAGTTTATGTGATGTGTGTAGGAAAGAGTTCTAATGACATTGCTGATTATGTAAAAAATCTTGAGGTAGTTAAGAAGGTTAGTCAGAATAAGGCTTTTGCCATAAAGTCCTGGAATACGGGTAACGCTAGTGGTTTTATTCCAGGGGTCATATCCAGTAGGTGCATCCATCTTGCCCCATTAATCAGCTTTTCCAACCACTATAGGTAGTCATTCAGGGGTTATTCAACAGTCTTCAATTGTTATGGGACAAGGGGTTTCTTAATCTTTGGACAATAGGCCTTATCTTAAGAAAAATATTATTATTATGGTGATGTATGGCACTTTAAGAAAGAGTATCCTTTGAGGCATACAGGTAATTAGACATACCAGCAGATCAATATTGTGTTTCCAACAGGTAGAGATAGAGGTGGTAATGCTAAAGACCATACACAGGGTGGATGAGGTAATAATCAGGGAGGTTATAGTGGACATAAGGGTAATAATGATGTTAAAAAGGTTGAAGATCAGCCTACTATAGAGGTTGACCATCTTGAGAATAAAGCTCATTATTTTTCCTTCTTAGGCAAGACTGAGGTCAAAGCTTCAGATGCAGTTATCACATGTACTATTCTATTTTATGATCAAATGACTTTTGTTTTATTTAATTCAGGTCTACTAATTCATTGTAGCACCCCAAGTTTTGGCCCTTGAAATTTCTTTGATCTTTAGTCTCACAGCCTTGGAACAACTCACCTTATGACTCATATAGTGTCTTACTGGGTTAGGTGACCCTAGTTGTAACCTGTCCAGAGCGTAGTGTTAAAGTTACTGACCTTGGTATGACTTGAGTGTATGAGTTGTAAAGACTCATACGAGTTGTTGGGGATGATTCGTGAGCAAATCAATAAGTTTGTGACTTGATTTTGATCGGACTACGAGTAGCTCACTAAGAGACGTGAGTATATGTTATGAGTAGTTGGGTGTAATCATAGGGTGTCTAGTGTAAGTCTCAAATTTTTGTGATGTATTGATTATGACTGGACCCTACGAGTCTTAGGACCTCATTATGGGTTGGTTGGTTGAGTCGTATGGATAATAGTATAGGGGTTCCTTGGTGGTACTTTCTTAGTTACAACTCATGGTAATGAGTCGTAAGAAGAAGCTATGAGTCAAGGGTTGACTCATAATCAAAGATGACTTTTTCATAGCTTGTAATTTGAGGACACGTTAGACATTTACCACTTAAAACCCTTTAGACCCCACATCCATAAAAAAAACTTTTAGGGCATTCATTCCACACTTTAATGGATTAAACACTCTATCTCTCTTAAAATTCTCTCAAGAAAGAAACTTAGGGTTTCTAAGAAGCGATCATCAAAGAGGTCAAGGGGTTGATTTCTCTGTATTACCTTTTGTAATTCAGGCATGTTAGTCTTCTCTTATTGTTAGTCTTCTCTCATTGTTACTTTTACAAATCATGTGATTTTATGTATTGTTCATGGTGTATTGATTTTGGGTTTTGAACTATGGGTTGAGGGTTTAGAATATAAATGGTTTAAATGCCCCTTCTATGATATTTATGAAATAGTTTTTTTTAAATTAATGGTTGGTATATGCTTTGGGGTGGATGGACATGGGTACAATTGAATCCCTAAAATTGGTAAATCATGGAATTACGGGTACAAAGGAATCCCCAAATTAATTGGTTTAGTATGGGAATTCGTAACAACCTCAACCCACTTGCATAATTATTTTTAAATATGCATCATTAGTTGGTTTGATTTATCTCTCGGTATTAATTTATAGAGTAATTGGTAAATTGGATGGTAATGGTCTTGAAAACCTTGTGGGTTACATGCGAATCCCCAATATGATTTTTATAATGGAGTCTATGGGGTACATAGAAATCCCTAAGTCTTGGCTTAATGTGATTGCTTACCGGATAGAGTCGGTATGACTATACCACTTAATAATACCTTAATAATTCACTCCTAGAATTGGTGGTTTGGTTATGTGTTAAATGTTTTAATTAGGCAATAATAGGGGTAGTGCTAGCTAGCCGTGATGGTTTGAGTCCGAAGAACGGACACTAGAACATCATGTTTGCCGACATGACGATTTTCCTTGATGACCAAGTGCTCGTGGGGTATAAGGCAAATCCGTAAGTGCATATACACACATATGTATCATAGAGGATGAAGGGTACGAGGAAATTCTCGACCACTTATGGTATCTCTGATTTATATAGATAACACACGCTGGGGCCCATCTAAGGGATAATACTGGACCCATATAGCCCATTGGTGGATTTATGACGGTGAAGCTACACAACCCAGGTTAAGGTTTTAAAGTGCATGCTAAACTTTATTCCCTATCCTGACAGGATATATGTAATTGTATGTGCTTATGTGTATTATTTTGATTTGATTTTGAATTAATGACATTACTTTATCTTTATCCCTAATTCACATGCTAGCGTTCACTCGCTAACCATCTTCAGATATTGTATCCACACGCGATGCAAGAATCGACCATACTTTCTCTCCTCTTGCTCAGTGACTAGATGATTTGAGGACAACTTTTGAGTCAGATTGAAGTAGTGAGCTTTCATACTACGGAAGACCCTATTTCATGCTATGGATTTTATTATAACTTTACAATTCTTTTTGTTCTTGGTTTTGGTTGTGGTTGGGGTCATGTCCTGACTAGATATTCTTTGGTTTTTATTAGAGGCTTGGTTGGACTACTGTGGACAAGGGTGATATTGGTTGGTTATTTGTTTATTGGTGGTTGGTTTTGGATTACATACTTATCATAATGTCTGTAAATTGATATATTATTATCTTGTTATATGTTTGGAATTCATCAGACAAGGGGTGCAAGGTAGTAAATTATTTGGGTATTAGGGGTGATCTCTGGTCCTGGTTGGACTTGAGATACCCATCATAGCCAATCCATGGTTTGGGTTATGACAAGATGGTATCATAGCCTACGTTCAGTATCATTAGGTGTCCAATAAATTTGTGTCAAGTAGAGTCTCTTTTATGGTAGTATTATGCCACACTTATAAGGGATAGGCTGCGGGGTATTTAGGAATATTTACCTTTCTTGTTGATCTATTTCATGCTGTAGAGTCTAGGTTTTTAATTCATCTTATCCCCATTTGGTTATCTTTCAGATCATGACTTCGAGAAGATCTGATGTCTGTAGAAACTCTTTTATCTCATTTGAGGATAACGTGGATGGAGCTAGTCCAACTTCTGAGGTTCAGACTGGGTCAAGGGTTGCTGTATCTAACTATCTCCGTAGAGTCCATCGATCTCCACTGATCCAATTACTAAGGGTGACACTAATGCTTGACCACCTCAAGGGGATATCACTAATGTTGAGTTTCGTCGCTCTATCAACCTATTATCCCAGTTGATGACATCTCAATCATAATAGTTGGGTCCTGTGGGTATTATTATGAGTTCGTCAGAGACCACCAGAGTTGGCCAATTTATGAAGTTGTATCCTCCAATATTTACTGGGTCCAAGGTTGAGGGGGATCCTTAGAGCTTCATTGATGAAATAGAGAAGAACTTCTAGGTTATGGATGCTTTGGATGTGGAGAGTGTAGAGTTTGTTGCCTACCAATTGAAGGAGGTAGCGTATCAGTGGTACAAAGAATGAAAGTACTTAAGAGGTGATGATGTTGATTCTATTCTATGGGATGATTTCTTAAGTACTTTTTTGGACCGCTTCTTTCCTTAGGAATTTAGGGAGGCGAAGGCAGAGGAATTCATCAATCTGATGCAGGGGAGGACGACAGTCAAGGAGTATGCCTTAAAATTCCATTAGCTATATAGGTATGCTCTCGAGTTGGTGCCAAACATAAGAGATAGAATGAGGAAGTTTGCTTTCGGGATGTCCTCGACACTTGATTTTAGAGAGTAAGCTTTCCTCGTTGAGCAAGTACATAGATATCTCCCGACTTGTGGTATATATATAGCAAGTCAAAGAGGAGAAAAAAAAAGGTTAAGATTAGGGAAATGCAAAACAAAAGATTTTAGTATTCAGAATAAGAGAGAGGTCAACAACAGAGTGGTAGGGATGGTGGTAAGTGGTCCAAGAAGAAGTAGGGAAATTTTGGGTCTTCCTCGATGGCTAGTGCTCCTTACTCAAAGCTGTCTGGTGATCGATGTTTTCAGGGCAGTGATTCTTATAGGGAACAAGGTGTCCAATCTCAGGGAAATAGGGCCCAATCCTCTCCATTCAACCCTCACTGTAGATTTTTTAGTAGAATGTATCGTGGCTTCTGTGATAAGGGGGGACAGGTGCTTCTTGTATGGACAGCCAGGGTGTATGCTTAGAAACTGTCCTATGGGTAAGGTTTCTTCTGGGGAATACAAAGTTCTTGTTGCCTCTTCATCAGCTCCTACACCAAAGAGTGCCCCATCAGGCTCCGATACTGGTTGGAACCCTCTATATGCTCTCACTACACGTCAGGAGTCTGAGACATCACCTGATGTCATTAATGGTATATTGAAACTCTTTTCCCATGATGTGTACTGTTTATTTGATCCGGGGTCTACACTCTTTTATGTGACCCCATTTGTGGTTATACATTTTGGTTTTGGTCCCAAGTGTATTTTCGATCCCTTTTCTATTTCTTTCCCTATGGGTGACTCTTTGGTGGCTAAAGAGCCTAAAAGGGTCGTATGGTATCTGTGGGTGGTCGAGATACCTTGGTGGATTTGTTTGAATTAGACATGGTTGACTTTGATGTCATTTTGGGGATGGATTGGTTGTACTCATCTATACTTAGACTATCGAACCCATAAGGTCATGTTTAAATTTTCAAATAAACCAATTATTGAGTAGGAGGGAAGTGACCTAGTGGTTAGTGGGAGGTTTATATCATATCTTAAAGCCTGGAAACTTATTTCAAAAGGGTGTCTCTATCATTTGGTCAGGATTAAAGATTCTAACTCAGAGGGTCCTTTCTTAAATTCTGTCCCGATACTAAATGAGTTTCCTGAAGTCTTTCCTGATGATTTTCTTAGTGTTCCTCCTGATAGGGAGATTGATTTAGGGATTTATCTTGTTCCAGACACTCGTCCTATTTATATCCCTCCGTATAGAATGGCTCCACCTAAGTTAAAGGAGTTTAAAGAGCAATTAAAGGACCTTTTAGATAAGGGTTTCATTCGTCTTAGTGTGTCCCCGTGGGGTGCACCTTTTCTGTTTGTGTGTAAGAAGGATGGTTCTCTTCGGATGTGTATTGATTACAGGCAACTGAATAAGGTAATGGTAAAGAATAAGTACCCTCTTCTATGGGTAGATGATTTATTTGACCAGCACCAGGGTGCTAAATTCTTCTCTAAGATCAATCTTCGGTCCAGGTATCCCTAAGGCTGCCTTCCGTACCTAGTATGGGCTTTTTGAGTTCTTGGTTATGTCTTTTGGATTGACTAATGCCCCAAAGACATTATGGACTTGATGAATAGGGTCTTCCATAAGTTTCTAGATTTGTTCATGATTGTCTTCATAGATGATATTCGAGTGTACTCTAAGGGTAAGGTGGATTATGCCGATCACCTTCGCATTGTGTTGCAGACCTTAAAAGGTCAGCGGTTGTTTGCCAAATTTTCAAAATGTGAATTTTGGTTGAACGCTATTCTTTCCTGGATCTTGTTGTGTCTAGTTAGCGGATCATAGTGGATCTACAGAAAGTTGTGGTGGTTAAGAAGTGGCCTAGACCTAAGACTCCAACCGACATTCGGAGTTTCTTGGGTTTAGTCGATTATTACAGAGGTTTGTGGAAAGTTTCTCCTATATTGCTACCCATTTAACCAAATTGACTTTGAAGAAGGTAAAATTCTCATGGTTTGATGCTTGTGAGGGTAGTTTCAACAAGTTAAAATATAAGTTGACTTCGATACTGGTCTGACTCTACCTGAGGGCACTGAGAGATTTGTTGTTTATTATGATGCTGAAACACCCTAGTTTCTGGACCTTAGAAAATTACCTAGAACTCTGATCTCTGGACCCAATACTACTCATGGGAATGAACCGTATGTTGGGGTACGGATAGTATGGTCCAACCGTATATTGACCAGTTTTCATTGGTAGGATAGTTTTGGTCACTGGAATGGGTACGACTATAAAGGTGTTCATGGTTTTGGTTAAAAACCAAACCGAACCGCTAACCGAAACAAACTGATTAAAAAAACCGACGTTTGGTTTGATTTAGTTAGGTTTGGTTTTAACTTTTAAAAAATTGATGCTATTTTGTTTGGTTATGGTTTTACTTAAAAAAACCATGAAAATAACCAAACCAAACCGATAAATTATATATATATATTATAATTATTTATATATAATTTATAAATAAAATATAAATATTTTATTAAATTTAATTTTAAACTAAATTTTAATCTATTCTATCCCAACCAATACTTTAGCCCAATTGTCTAAAGCCCCAAACCCAAGCCTAACTCTAGCTACTATTACTAATAAGTTAATCCTACGATCCATAGCTCACTTTTTCTACTTCAGTTTTCACAGTACATAGTACATCAATTGCTGCTTCTTTTATTCTTCATTGAAAGGCAACACTGCACCATATTGAAAAGAGTCTTGGCTAGCTCTGATATTTTTTGTTTAGTTTCTTAACCCCCTATATCTCTTTTACGCTCACTTTTGTAGTGTAGTCTTCTATTCATTTTTTGTGAGATGTTTTCGGCGATTAAATCTAATACTAATATATAGTAAAATCCCAAAGTTTCATGGGATGTAACTTTAGCCAGGCAATGTTGTAGAGCAGTTTTATTAAATGTTACTGAATTTTTATTGATGTGGTTTGTTAATAACCCAAGAGAGATGTCATGAATGATGATTGAAACTGTAATCCATATGCTGTTTCATCTTCGGTTACGTAAACAAAGAATCTTTCAAACCATATACCATGGTCCCTGGTTCAAATGGTAGTTTTATGTCTCCTTATTTTTCTATCTTTTCCCTATATGATTAGCTCACCTAGCTAGTCTATAAAGTAAACAGATTACTCAAATTTGCCCAACTCTGTCTCTTCTTGCAGTACACTGCAATAGAATATAAAGCTCTATTTTACAATATTCATGTATGTGTTTGTATGTTGTTAGATAATCTTAGTGCTTACAATACAAAGCTAGTGCTTTTCATCTCAATGTTGGTTTTGTTTAATGTGTTTGTTTTGATTTTTAAGAGTTTATAGTGTCATTTGTCCATCACTGTACAAATATTTCATGAGAAATTATTCAATGTGATACTTTTTTCTATGGGTTAAAAGAAGGAGTTTATTCTAGATATAGTTGAAGTAGGCTAGTCAATAACCAAAAAAACCAAAAACTAGAACCAAACCGACAGTTATTTTATTTTTGTGGTTTGGTTTGGTTTTAGAAATTAAAAAACCGACTAAATTGGTTTTGGTTATTCTTTTAACCACTAACCGATCCCAATCATCCCATGAACAACCCTAGGTACGAGTCATATTGGTGGTTACGAATCATTTGGTTCCTTAACTTAATCTTAGACTCAGTTAATTTGGTTGGATCTGAGTACGAGTGGCTCACCATAATCCATAAGACAGGATGCGAGTCATACACAGTACTCGTATGGGGGACAAAGTATAAATCTTCTGTGGGTTTAACTCTGCCAGTTGTACAAATGAAGGGTAAGAATCGTATGTTTTGGATACGACTTGGCTGGATGAGTCGTATGCTGGACTGTGTTTGATCCAAAGGTTGAGTCTAGGATATGAGTGGAGAGCACCACTCGAATTGGAAGGGTGTGACTCGTGAGGGTCAGTCGTATCACTGTGATAAAATTTTGGTGCAACTTAAGTGGGGGTATTCTGGATATTTCCCTACTTATCCTAATAAGGTCCCATGACTTCTAACCTACTTGGAAGGTTATTTACCCTATTATTCCATTCATTAATACTTAGAAACTCTTCTAAACACTCTAAAATTCTATCAAAAACTTTTGGGAAAGGGAAACTAGATTTTCAACTAGAGGATTGATTTAGGGCTTGTATTGGTGATTTATTTCCATCACCATCTTGGTTTAAGGCATATTATATTCCCTCATTGTTAATTTTATGGTTTTTATGAATGTTTTCATGATTTCATTGATTGTATGATTTTGGTTTTCAAATATAAATTGGGACTTTTGATATTAAATAGTTGGTTATGGTTTTTCATGGTTTTAATTATGCTTTTATATGAATTAATGGTGGTTTTAGATAATTGGATTGCATAGGAATGGTTTAATGGTAATTGAAATTGGTTTGGTCATATTATGCCCTTAATGTGTTTGACAAAATGCTTATAAAGATATGTTCATTGCATTGACTTATTTTAATGGAACTCTTACATGTTTTAAAACTTAGTAAAGGAATTATGCATGATTTAACTAGCTTGGAAAGGGAAATGTCTAAATGTTTAAGCTTTGGGGGTACATGGAATCCCCCAAGTAGTATAATATGGTAAATGGAAAGACACTTGAAAGTCCCATTAAACCTATACAATGGTTGACAATGGATAATACTTGCAAGTAAGTATTGGTATGATGATTCCAATATTAATGGCCTTAGTTTATAAATGGATAATGTTATGGTTATTTCAAAACTAGTTTTAATTGGACAATGATGGCGGGATGTGTAGCAAAGCCATGGAAGGTGGAGGTCCCGAGGGGACCAAAATTGAAAACTTATATTTGTCAATATGAGGTTTTTCTTGGTGACTGTGAGCATGATGTCATACTATATTTTGGTGGTTGTACTAGTCATCCCAAGGTTTTCTTTTTTATTTATGCATCTGCACGTATTGGGGCCTTTTCAGCAAGGGAAGTGAACCCATATAGCCCATGGGTAGTTTAGGATGTCAAAGCTACACAACCCAGGTAAAGGTTTTAAATGCATGCTAAATTCGATCCTATTTCCCAGAATGGTCATATATATATATATATATATATATATATATATATATATATATATATATATATATATATATATATGGTTGTGTGCATGTGGATGATCTTACTTAGATTTATAAATGGAATTATTTTATCCTTATCTTGAAATCATGCAAGCATTCACCTGCTAACCCATCTACTAGCAGCTGTATACCTATGCTTTGTAGGAACCGATCGCTCCACTCTTCTTACATAGTGATTTTCTGGAGGTCAGCACTTGGACTAAAGTGGTGAGCTTCCATTCTTTCAGAAGGCTCTTTTTTATGGTATGGACACTTTTAGACACTTAAGTTTATTTTTGGATATTGGTTTTGGCTATGGTTTGGGGCATGTCCCAATCAGATTTTATTACTCTTTTGGTTAGAGGCTTTATGGTAATTCTATGGGTTGAAATGGTCGGGATCGATATTGGTGTCGTCCTTGTTATTAGAATAAGCCAGTGGGCTAACATCATTAGATGATATTGTTGGATGTTCAATCCTTTTTCACTTTGGGATTAATTATATTATGTTTTGGAACATCTTTCGTTATGGCCTGGTTTATGGCCATTGGTATGGTTTGGTGTGGTTGGATTATTAGTACAAGATGGTTGGACTCGGTTGGATCGGTCATAGGTGTGATCTTATACTAGAGTCTTCATGTGAGTTGTTGCACTATCTTGTTACATGCTAGAAATTCAGCCAACTCAGGGCAGGTAGCTGGAGGTTGGGTTGGGTAACGGGGGTGATCTCCGATCCCAGTCGGACTTGAGACACCTATTACGACACAGCCCCCAATCGAGTCGCACCAGATGCGTCCGTCCCGAGTTGGATTGGGCTATGTGTTGATACAACATAGCAAGGTTGTTGCATATGCATCTAGACAGTTTAAATTGCATGAGAAAAATTATCCGAATCATGACTTAGAGTTATTAATTGTGGTGTTTGCGTAGATGCTATGGCATCACTATTTATATGGGGTTCATGTTGATATTTTTTTCTGACCATAAAGCCTACATTACATATTCACTTAGAAAGAGCTTAATCTTAGGCAAAGGAGGTGGCTTGAGTTACTGACGGACTATGATATGAGTCTTTACTACCACCCAGGTAAAGCTAATGTAGTTGTTGATGCTCTTTGCAGGTTCTCAATTGATAGCTTGTCTCATGGTGATAAGGAGAAATGGGAATTAGTGAAAGATATTCATTATTTGGCTAACCTTGGAGTTTGTCTTTAAGACTCTGAAAATGGTGGTGTATTTGTACAACAAGTGGCGCAGTCATCCCTTGGTACTGAGGTAAGGAGAAATGGGTATTGGATCCTATCTTGATGCAAATCAAGAGTGATGTAGGAAGTAAAAGGTGATGTCTTTCATAATTGGCGGCGATGGTATCTTAAGGTACCATGGGAGGTTGTGTGTTCCTAATGTTGATTGATTACGAGGCAGGATTTTGGCAGAGGCCCACGGGTCCTAGTACATGGTATATCCTAGTTCAACAAATATGTATAATTACCTCAAGGAAATATATTGGTGGAATAACATAAAGCGGGATGTGGCCAACTTTGTGACTAAATGTATGGTGTGTCTGCAAGTAAAGATGGAACATATGCGGCCCAATGGTTGTCTCAAGAAATTGAGTTGCTAGTATGGAAATGGGAGATAATTAATATGGATTTTGTTACTGGTCTTCCGCAATCTCAGAATTAGTTCGATTCCATTTATATCATCGTGGATAGGATGACCAAGGCAACTCACTTTTTGCCCGTGAGTACAAATTATTTCGGTGATGATTATGCCAAGTTGTTCCTTGAAGAGATTGTTAGATTGCATGGTGCTCTGATGTCTATATTTTGGATAGAGGTATGATATTTTCATCGCATTTTTGGAAATTGTTTTGAGGGGCTTCGGGACTAAGTTAAGCCTTAGTATCGTTTCTTATCCCCAAATGGATGGACAAGCAGAAAAATAATTCAGATGTTGGAGTATATGCTTTGAGCTAGTGTGATTAATTTTGGTGGTAGCTGGATTTACCACTTTCCCCTTAATGAGTTTGTATATAACAATAGTTACCATTTTCTCATTGGTATGACCTATTTGAGGCATTGTATGGTAGGAGGTGTAGATCTCTGATTGGGTGGTTTGAGGTTGGTGAGGCGGACATATTTGGCCCAAATTTGGTTCACCAAGCTATGGAAAAGGTGAAGGTGATTCGAGATAGGATTAAGACTTCCCAAAGTCACCAAAAGTGCAATGTGGACGTAAGGCGAAGATAATTGAAATTTAATGCTGGGAATTGGGTATTCTTAAAGCTGTCTCCCATGAAGGGAGTGATGCGATTAAGAAAGAAGGGAAAGTTGAGCCCCTAATCTATTGGTCCTCATGAGGTGTTAATAAAGGTTGTTGATATTGCGTACTGATAATGCTCAACTTACACCTCAAATTAGTGTAAGGCGGTCGTCGTCAATATATTAACCCAACTTTGGAGTTAGGGTCCAAACCACAGAATACAATGTGAGTGGCGATTAAGCTAATTTGAAGCTATAGCTACAAGTTCAATTCAAACAAATGGTACGAAAATATAAAATTAAGATGGGGGTTTTGAAATTATCAAGTAATGTTGTCACTTCAATATTAATGTTTGTAATCAATATAAATGGGAAATCAGAGCTATGTTCACCAAGGGTTTTGGGAATTGATAGATACTAGGTAATGCTAGAGATTCTTGGAATGATTAGAACAACAGAATATCCCTGACGATTATACTATCTGACTTATCTCTCGACCTCACCAGACAATTTATTATCTAATTCTCTCGAACTTAGATAACTTATCTATTTCCAATAGGATGTTATCTCAGGTAGATTAATCCAGTTATGACATCAATCATTAAATAGAAGGTTGGTAGCTTCCGAGTCCCTGTTGATAATTCACATCCTCTAGTCTATTTCTCCATTAGAAGTAAATAAAACCTAAGGCATAACCTAATGTTTGCAACCACTAGATTTCAATTAAAACAACAGAATTTCAAGATGTTCAACTACTCTTTGAATCCGTTAAACACCTAGTATCATATCAAACCCTAATCCATAGATCCCGTAACCCCGGCTAATGGAATTAGCTACTCATGATTTGATGAACAAAATCACAAGTTGAGTTCATAATGATAAGGATAACTTACTATTAGATGGAGAACAACAAGTAGTTTCTTCGATTGAATCACAAGGTAGAAACCCAAAAATAGTTGATAAAAACAAGAAGAATAATTGATGTAAGAGAGCAATGTTACGTGTCTCTGTTCCCTAGGTTAATTGTCTGATAGATGAATTATGAATGAATCAAAAACCCTAAAAGATGTTATTTATACTAAAGCCTAATTAAGGTAATAAAATAACAAAATCACAGCTGGGCTCGGATTTAGGTGACGACATATTGGTGTTGATCGTCAGGCTTCTAACGGCATCTAAGATATGTCGTCAGAAGTCGTGCCTTATTAACCTGTTCTGCCTCACTCTGACTATGTCCTTCAACGGATTACCAGTGAAGTGACGGCGTGTAGCAAATGTCGTCAGACCTTCAGCCTATTTCACCATATTCTGTCCCAGTTGATGGCATTTTCTGACGGCTTACCACACTTGTGATGACATATTGACAATGTTATCACCTTCATCCAGCAACTCTTCTTCACTATTCTTCTTGAAGTCTTTTTCTGGTAGCTTACCACATCTTTGATGGCTTACAAGAAATGCCGTCAGACCTTCTCAGGCTTCAATTTTCTGGTTAAGGTTGACGCCAATGCTGATAAGCTATCACAAGGCCAACCACGTATCACGGAGGTCGTCCGCCATGATTTCTTCTCTTGTGCTTTGATTTTCAACTCTTTTTCTCCATTGTCATTTTTTTTATTCCTTCAGCCTTTTACTACAATATCATGAGCAAACACATCAAAACAACAAGAGTTTCTTCGTAATTCAAAATTATTTTGAGCTAAAAAGCATTATATGTGTTAGCTTTTCCTCACATATAAACACCGTCAACTTAAAACAATTTCTTGTCCTCAAGTAACTATATAACACCATACTACGATGCTTAACCAAGAGATAAATAAGATACCTATCACAGTTGATTATCAAGTTTAGCTCAAAACTCATGCCACTCTCCACATTCAATCCAATTGTGCATATCCATGAAGATTAACAATGTGACCCAAAGGAATCAAGATATGGCATCAATTCAGCAACAATAACCATGCATATGTACAAGTTACACTACCCAAACAAGTAAACAACAAGCAATGCAACCGATGTGCCCTTACAATAAAGAAGTCCCTCTTCACTCATATATGAACTCAATCATGTCAATGCGGGGATGGTTAAGAGACACTCACTCTCAGAAAGAAATTCCAATCAACGCATGTCAAATACCATATGCTTGCTCTTATTTTCATTACCAAGGTGTCCAGACAGATAAGTTAGGATCACTATAGGTCTTTTCTTCGGCTTGTAATGTAGGCTAAGGGCTGGTATGTTATTTAATGGCATTTAGAGTGACTAAGCCTCCTTGGAACTACCTTAGCTTTTGGGGTTCACTTATTAAACTTTTTCTTCCTTTTCTCATTTTCTTGATCACACATTATTCAGGATGGATGTGGCTTTGCTTATTCATTTTTTTCACAACTATTCTTTTCTTATTATTTTTCCACACCGCCCTACTTTTTATTCTTTTTTTCTTTTATTCGACCATTCCTCATACTCATTTTACATCACGCACCCCTATGATAGCCACCCTTAACTTAGGCTATTTGCCTAAGTTAAGGTGCATAGTGTCTAAAGAGGACCAGTGCCAAAATAGGTTCATTATGATATAAATGGGAAGGTGATAGGTGTTATAGAAAGAAATGGTCAATTTAGGCTCAAAATAGGGATCAACAGATATCATGCATAATAGGGAAGGTCATTTAGGCTAAAAGTGGACTAACATCAACAACAGCTTATGATCCTTTCCTAACCTCTATCTTTCAACCAAAGTAAGACTAACCGGGCAAGTTCTGGTTTTAACACACAAAGGGAACTAAGTAGTATCTCACACCCACATGGCACAAAGGTGCATCACAAGCTACTACCTATCCGGTTCGTGCGATTGTTTAGCAGTGGATATCATGTCACTAGTACTAATGCCATAACAAGATGCTGAGTGGTCACACATAAATGTATAGCACATAGTTATAAAACAGACCAACGGAGAGGTGTTTATTAGTCTCAAAAATCAACAAAAATATGTCAACTATCCTAGATACTTATTTTTCTCCCAATTAACCACAACACATCACAAAACAAAACACAATACGCCTAAACATGTCGGCTCTACTAGGAACAAGACTCCGGGGAAAAGAGGCACAATAACAAAAATCCCAGGAGGACATCAACACCCACAAGTAGACCCACCCTCAACTTAATATCATGCATTGTTCCCAACACGTCAAATCAAAATAAGAGAGTTAGAAACATACCAGTGGCACCATGGGTCCGAAGATCTGATGTCAATCACATAATATGAATACAAACAACAAAATACCTTGGGTTGCTTCCCAAGAAGCGCCTAGTTTAACGTCGTGGCACGACCCAACTCAGCTTTTTCCTCCACCTTGAGAATATAAATTTCACCCCTAACTTAGAGTCCATCTTCTTGCCTCTCTCATAGGTAGGTGTTACAAAGATTAAGAAGCCGAGTAATGGATGATGCATGGTAAACAACTCAGCCTTTAAGTGAGGTGTTTTTTTTTTGTTGCTTATCAAGTGTAAAATAAAGAATATAGGATTCTTGTTCCTCATCTTCACAGTCTTCCACTATTTTAGATGATTCCACAGACAAGATATCATCTAAACATAATGTGGAAAAATGCTTCAAGTGTGGCCCAATAAATCCTACTTCAAAATTTACACTATCCTCTACGCACTCACTTTTATTCATCTTCTCAATATTTTTACTTTAAATTGGGCTAGAGTCTTTATAATAGATTGGCTTGGCTTCTTATTTTGCCTCAAGCACCATTCCCTCAATCTTGGCATCATCCCTCATGGTTGGCTCGATTGGTTGGAAAATCTCCAAGGGTTGATCAACATCAAGCTCATCATCAGTATAGGAATCTTGCTCTTTATTGTCACACTCTTCCATTATTTTAAATGATTCCACAGATAAAATATCATCTAAACATAATGTATAAAAGTGTTTTGGATGAATGACCTCGATATCCATCTCTTCTATTCTTTCCCTTCCCTCGTTAAATGCCCTAATGTCTTAATGTATGTCACATATGGTATCATTCATTGTATCTATACGATCCAACATTAGTTGAAGCATAGATTCAATGTCACTCTTTCCAGTGCTGCGTTCTTCCTTTTCTTGACCATAAGACCTGTCATACTCACAAGAAGAACTAGAACTTGGGTTAGCGCAATAGGGGAGGGGGCATTTGAGCAATGACTCCAATATCCATCTTGACCACCATATAAAGAACAATTATACTCCCGGTAGGATGGAGATGGTGCAAACATCTCTCTCCGAGAAGCATATCTACAGTCATGCCAAAAGTAGGGTCCATCATAATATGGACATGGATCATCAATATACGATTTCTAACCACCAAAATCATGCTCATTCCAAGATGCCATAGTAATAAGTAAATTAGAATAAAAATCTACCTAAAAAATGAAATAAAAGAAATATAAAAACAAATATTTACAAGTTTGAATTCAAGAAAGTAGGATAAAATTTCAAACCAACTCAATACGCTAAATTGTTCCCCGGCAATGGCACCATTTTTGATAACGCTTAACTTACACCTCAAATTAGTGTAAGGCGGTCGTCTTCAATATATTTACCATACTTTGGAGTCGGGGTCGAATCTACAGGGAACAATATGAGTGGCGATTAAGCTAATTTAAAGCTATAGCTATAATTTCAATTCAAACAAATGGTACGAAAATATAAAATTAAGATGGGGGTTTTGAAATTATCAAGTAATATTGTCACTTCAATATTAATGTTTGTAATCAATATAGATGGGAAACCAGAGCTATGTTCACCAAGGGTTTTGGGAATTGACAGATATTAGGTAATGCTAGGGATTCTTGGAATGATTAGAATAGCAGAATATGCCTGATGATTATACTATCTGACTTATCTCTCGACCTCACCAGACAATTTATTATCTACTTCTCTTGATCTTAGATAACTTATCTATTTCCAATAGAATGTTATCTCAGGTAGATTAATCAAGTTACGACATTAATCATTAAATAGAAGGTTGCTGGCTTCTGAGTCCCTGTTGATAATTCATATCCTCTAGTCTATTTATCCATTAGAAGCAAATAAAACCTAAGGCATAACCTAATGTTTTCAACCACTAGATTTCAGTTAAAACAACAGAATTTCAAGATGTTCCACTACTCTTTGAATCCGTTAAACACCTAGTATCATATCAAACCCTAATCCATAGATCCCATAACCCCGGCTAATGGAATTAGCTGCTCATGATTTGATGAACGAAATCACAAGTTGAATTGATAATGATAAGGATAACTTACGATTAGATAAAAATAACAAGTAGTTTCTTTGATTAAATCACAAGGTAGAAACCCAAAAATAGTTGATAAAAACAAGAAGAATAATTGATGTAAGAGAGCAATATTACGTGCCTCTCTTCCTTAGGTTAATTGTCTGATAGATGAATTATGAATGAATCAAAAACCTTAAAAGATGCTATTTATACTAAAGCCTAATTAAGGTAATAAAATAACAAAATGACAGCTGGGCTCGAATTTAGGTGATGGCATATTAGTGTTGATCGTCAAGCTTCTGACGGCGTCTCAGATATGTCATCAGAAGTCGTGCCTTCTTAACTTGTTCTGCCTCACTCTGACGATGTCCTCTGATGGCTTACTAGAGGAGTGATGGCATGTAGCAAATATCGTTAGACCTTCAGCCTATGTCACCATGTTTTTTCCCACTTGATGGCATCTTCTGATGGCTTACCACACTTGTGATGACATATTGAGAATGTCATCACCTTTATCTAGCAACTCTTCTTTACTGTTCTTCTAGACGTCTTTTTCTGGTAGCTTACCACATCTCTGACAGCTTGCAAGAAATATCATCAGACCTTTTCAGGCTTCAAGTTTCTGGTTAAGGTTGATGCCAATGCTGATAAGCTATCACAAGGCTGACGACGTATCACGAAGGTCGTCAGCCATGATTTCTTCTCCTTTGATCATATTTTCAACTCTTTTGCTCCATTGTTATTTGTTTTTATTCCTTCAGCCTTTTACTGCAATATCATGATCAAACACATATAACAAGAGTTGCTTCAGAATTCACAATTATTTTGAGCTAAAAAGCATTAAATATGTTTGCTTTTTCTCACACATCACATAGGAGTTGCAATTATCTCCAAATTAGGGGGTTGTTTATCCGGTGTTCCATGTGTCCATATTGCTAAAATACGTAGGTGATCCTTCATTGGTTTTTTCATTAGAGAACAATGGTGTGTTAGATTATTTGTCCTACGAGGAGGTCTCGGTGAGGATTTTGGATCAGTAAGTTTGTCGCTCATGGATGATGGACATATCTTTGGAAAAGGTTCTATAGAGGAACCACAAGGTTAAAGAGGATACTTAGGAAGCCGAATAGGACATAAAGTCCAAGTATCCCTTTTTTTTTCTGTACTTTGGATAATCATGCCAAAGGTGTGTGTTATTATTGACATCTTTATTTGTCGACTTAGTTAAAGAAAAGAGTAATTTCCTTGGCATATTTGTTTTCTAACTTTGTTAAAGGTAAGAGTACATGTATATGGATTCTAATGGTGATATTAAATTCCTTGTCCTATAATTCATGGACGAATGATCCTACGATGGGGTGGGGGGGAGAATGTAACGCCCAAGGTTTTAGCCATTAAAATTTCTTTGAGCTTCAGGATCACGACCTTGGTAATGACTCACCTTACGAGTCATATAGGGTCTTAATGTGTCAGGTGACCCTTATCGTAACGTGTCCAGAACATAGTGTTGAAGTTACTGACTTGGGTACGACTTAAGGGTGGGAGTTTTAAAGTCTTATGATGAGTCATTGGGGAACAATCGTAAGGAAATCACTAAGTTTAAGGCTTGATTCTGCTCTGAGTATGAGTGTCTCACTAAGAGACATGAGGATATGTTATGAGTCGTTAGGTGTAGTCGTAGGGTGTTGAGAGTAAATCTCCAATTTAGGTGTTGTGTTGATTGTGACTGGACCCTATGAGTTGTAGGGTCTCATTATGGGTTGGTTGGTTGAGTCATAAGGATAACAGTGTAGGGGTTCCTTAGTGGTACTGCCTTGGTTACGACTCTGGTAATGCGTCGTAAGGACAGGCTGCGAGTCAAAAGTCGACTCGTAATCAAAGATGACCTTTTCACAGCTTTGAAGTTGAAGGAACTTTAGACATTTTCCACTTAAGACCCTTTAGACCCCACATCCATAAAATAATTTTGGGGTATTCATTCCATAATTTAACAGTTTAAACACTCTCAAACCCCTCTTAAAATTCTCTCAAGGAAGAAACTTAGGGTTTTAAAGAAGTGGTCATCTAAGGGCTCAAGATGTTGATTTCTGTTCGTAAACTTTTATAATTCACGTATGTTACTCTTCCCTCATTGTTAATTTACAAAATCATGTGATTTCAAGTATTGTTCATGGGAAGTTGATGTAGGGTTTTGAAATATGGGTTGAGGGCTTTGAATATAAATGGTTTAAATGCCTCTTCTATGATATTTGTCAAATTATTCTATTTTAATTAATGGTTGGTATATGCTTTGGGGTGCATGGGAATAGTGGATGGACATGGGTACAATGGAATCCCTAAAATTGGAAAAAATCATGGAATTATAGATACAAAGGAATTCCCAAATTAATTGGTTTTGTGTGGGAATTCGTAACAACCTCAACCCACTTGCATAATTGATTTTTGAATATGCATCATCACTTGGTTTGATTTATCTCTCAGTATTAAACATAACATAATTGGTAAATTGTAGGGTAATGGTCTTTAAAACTTTGCGAGGTAAACAGGAATCCCCCAAGTAATTTTTATAATAGAGTTTGTGGGGTACACAGGAATCTCTAAGTCTTGGTTTAATTACATTGCTTGCAAGATATAGTCGGTATGATAATACAACATAATAATTCCTTAATAATAGGCTCCTGGAATTGGTGGTTTAGTTGTGTGTTAAATTTTTTAATTCGGTAATAACGGGGGTAGTGTTAGCTAACCGTGAAGGTGTGAGTCTAAAGGACAGACACTGGAAACTCATGTTTGCCGACATGAGGATTGGTATTGAGGACCAAGTACTTTTGGGGTACAAGAGAATCCCCTATGTGTACATATGTACATTTGTATCTTATAGGATGAAGGGTATAAGAGAATCACCTGCCACCTATGGTATCTTTGGTTCATGCATCTAACACACGCTGGGGCTTGCCCAGGGGTAGCACTAGACGCATATAGCTCGTGGATAGATTTATGATGGTGAAGATACATATCCTAAGTTAAGGTTTTAAAGTGCATGCTAAACTTTGTTCCGTATCCCGGCATGATATATATATATATACACACATATATGTAATGGCATATGGTTATCTGCATTGGTTTGACTTGGTTTTGGATTGATGGCATTACTTTATATTTATCCTTGAGTTACATGCTAATGTTCACCCGCTAACCTTCTACGGACGTTGTATCCCCACACGATTTAGGAATGGGCTATACTTTCTCTCATCCTGCTTAGTGACTATGTGATTCGGGGACAACTTTTGAGTCAGATTGAAATGGTGAGATTCCATACATTGGAAAAAAACTATTTCGTTCTTTGTATTTCTTTATGTATTTTCTATTCCTTTTGGTCTTGGTTTTGTCTATGGTCGGGGGCATGTTGTAATACCCTGTGAAATTTTTTGTTCAAATTTTGTACATAAACGTGTTGGGTTCTATCTTCTAGAATGAATTATAAATTTTCCATATGGAATGTCTTAGGTTATGTCCCACCATTGTGTAGATTATTGAATAAGCTTTCCAACTATATGTGGATCATCCAAAACGGACACCCGAGCGACGAGTTATGAACATTTCGATCGAACCGTGAATTATAGTGAACAGTAAAACGTGCAGGAAAAAGTACTGAGGCCTGGTGTATTTTTACTCCAACTTTAAACTATCATAACTCCTTGAACATAATGATTTGGGTGATCTAATATATATCAATGGAAATCTCTATGAGTCCTCTTTACAATGAAATTGGTTTCATCCAATTTGTCTATCGGAGCAAAAAGTTATGGTCGATCTACTTCAGCCTATCAAAAGTAAATTTTCTGATCAACTTCAAGCGATCATACCTCCTCATACATAATGATCTTGGTGAGATACTATATATCAACGAAAAGATATGAGAGTCCTCATTCTAATGAAAATAGTTTCATCTAATTTGGATATCGGAGTAAAACGTTATTTTTGATCTACTTCAGAATATCAAAACAGTCCACCAAAGGACAAATTCGAAAATTATTTGATTTTTAGGGGCGTTTTGGTCATTCTCCTTTACCCAAAATCCGTCCAAACCTTATATTAAAGCAAATTAGAAGCATTATATGTTATATTTCATCAAATTCTCGCAAAAATAAAACCCTAAGCTCCTATATCCAACTTCAAGAACCTCCAAAGTTCACCATTAATTCTGTAAATTTATTCAAGATTTCAAGTTCCTAGTTCAAGAACTCCAAGAACCATCATTCAAAGGCTCGATTAACATCTCAAAAATGAGTATCGATCTAAAGTTCATCATTCAAGGTATGTGGGGTTTTTCAACAAGAACTCTCTTTCGTTCTTGTGCCCAACAAGAACTCTCCATCATTCAAAGGCATGATTTTTATTTGATTTTCTACAATTTTCAAGAATGAACCCATATCTTATGATGATTATTATGAAATATTGATGTTTATGATTTTGAAAGATGAATTTACATGTGTGGAGATATAAAGCATGAATCTTGAACGATATTTATCATGATTTTGATATTTGGGTCGTGAATCCCCATTGGAAATTGTGTTTTTTTAGAAAGTGTGTGTTATAAGCACGTTGATGTTGAATATTTGAGATATTTTGAATGATTTGACCTTTTGGTCTTAATGGAGTTGTTTTGAACTCGAGTGTGAAAGAAATCTACAACGTGGTTGATTTTGATAGATGGGAAGCATGATGGCTCCCGATGTATATTTATATATTACTAAAATTGTTTTGTTGTGGATTGTCTTTGAAATGATCTGAGCTAAGTCCGGGAGAAATCTTTAGGACCGAGTGGGAGGTATAAAGCTACCTTACTTCCCTAGAGCTACATGCCCCCGTAGGAGTGAGCCTGAGGCTGATTTATATAGTGATCACTAATTTGTGTGGATTTGATATTGATAGTCCTACTCTGATGGCAAGGATAGGACGGCTCTCCCTAAAGTGGGTTGTACGTTGGACTCCATGTAGCTCACATAGTTTATGTCGGTTATAGGATCTCCCAGTGTGTGTGTGGTCCCTTGTGTCTATGGTGAATGGTGAAGTGATTTGAAAGTGGAATTGTGAAAGTTATTCTTTCGAAAGATTTAAATGATATTTACATTATGAGAATTGATATTCTTGATGAACTGAAAGTGATTGACAAATTATATGATGACTCACATGTGTTATTGTACTTATTTCATCCTCTCATGATTATGATGATTTTCTTTGGGCTATGTGAGTCTTTCATACATCCTGCATATTTCTTATAAATATTTATGATGATGATGTTTCTATAACTGCATACACCCCCATATACTCGGTTTCTTTCCATAGTACTGACCCACATTTTCGGATGTGGGATGCATTTTATCGGAATGTAGGTTCAGGTGCTCAGTTCTAGGTTCGACAATGATTCTTCGATCAAACTATTCTATATCCTCTGTTGTGGTGAGTCCTCATGTTCCAAGGACGTATGTCTGGTGTTGGTTTCACAAAATTGTTTACATTTAATAACTGAGTATGAGTCAGTTGGGGCATGTCTCCATGGCTCGCTGGTTTTATTGATTTTCTTAGAGGCTTGTCAAACTAGTATAGATGTTGGGAGTTGACTAATAAGTCGTATTTTGTTATCTTTCTGAAATTATTTTACTCTTGGATGATGATTACTCTGTTGATATTTGAGGGTTATTTATGGAAACCCCGTTGATTTGTGTTAAACTGGATAAAAATGGCTCAAAGGGTTAGCTTGGGGCTACTCGTAGCCTCAAGCACCGTGTGATGCTTCGGGACCTATTTTTTAGGGTATTACAAACTTGGTGTCAAAGCGTAAGGTTTTAAGGTATCCTAGGGAGTCTGACAAGCCACGTTAAGTAGAGTCTTGATCATCGGTGTGCAGCGCGCCATACCTATGAGCAAGAGGCTACAAGATGTTTTAGGAAAAAGTGTGATTCTTTCTTTCAAAAGTCTATCGTGGTTAAAGTTTCTCTCTCTGCTATTGATTCATGCTCTCCTCTTTCAGAAATATGCCTCCACATCGAGCGAGAAGAAATAATGATGGTCAACAACCTCAACCCACTGACCCATTGAATGAAAATATGTCTCATGCTGAATTTTGGGTAGCCTTTCAGATGCTGGCCTAAGCTGTTACTGCAAATATTCAGGCCAACCCAGCCCCAGCTCCACAGCAGCAGGGAGGTAATTTAGCTGCTGCTAGGATCCGTGACTTCATGCGGATGAATCCACCGAAATTCTATGGGTCCAAGTCTGATGAGTATCCACGATTATTTTTAGATGAGGTGCAAAATATTACTTAGGTGATGCATGTATCTGAGGAACAGTGTATGGAGTTGGCTACGTATAGGCTGAAAGACCTTGCTTATGACTGGGTTGTTGCTTAGAGGAAAGGTAGAGGTGAGGGAGCTGTCCCTACAACTTGGCAAGAGTTCCAGGATACATTCCTAGATAAGTTTTTCCCTTTGGAGATGAGGGAGGCGAAGGTGGAAGAGTTTATGAACCTGCAATAGGGCTCTATGACTGTTAGGGAGTACTGTCTAAAGTTCAATCAGTTGGCCAAGTATGCTCCTAACTTAGTGGCTGATAATCAGGC